>NC_048576.1:11115512-11158012 GCF_013265735.2 Oncorhynchus mykiss | reverse complement strand
CTCAAGGCGTGGGAAGTGAGTCTTCCTACAGCACTTGGCATAGTAAGACGCTAATCAGACTGGGATAGTACTGGAAAAGGAGCCGCATGTGACAGCTGACAATACCTGGTTTGGCTGGGTGCAACACCTAGGACTAGCTAATCATAGAGGAGAAGGGTTAGGGTTAGGGTTAGCTAATCATAGAGGAAAGGGTTAGGGTTCGGGTTAGCTAATCATAGAGGAGAAGGGTTAGGGTTAGGGTTAGCTAATCATAGAGGAAAGGGTTAGGGTTAGCTAATCACAGAGGAGAAGGGTTAGGGTTAGCTAATCACAGAGGAGAAGGGTTAGGGTTAGCTAATCATAGAGGAGAAGGGTTAGGGTTAGGTTTAACTAATCACAGAGGAGAAGGGTTAGGGTTAACTAATCTTAGAGGAGAAGGGTTAGGGTTAACTAATCATAGAGGAGAAGGGTTATTGTTAGCTAATAATAGAGGAGAGGGGTTAGGGTTAGCTAATAATAGTGGAGAAGGGTTAGGGTTAGCTAATAATAGAGTAGGTGGGTTAGCAAGCTATCCTTGCAGCTAAGTTAGCTAGTTAGCTACATGGCTAACCACCATCCAGGGGAGAATGACTTCTCCCTCTCGTTGAAACTATCGTGGTACTGCAGGTATTGTTAGCAGAAAAAAATTGCTCCATTATAAGGAATGGGAAAATGTCATTCCTTGTGGTCAATCTTTATGTAAAAAAAAAATGCACCAGATGTCCTTGAACCGATTATTTTAAAATCAAACCCAGAAGAAGTTATAAAGATGATTGAGGTGCTAATGGCAGCCTGCAGTACCCAGGTTGGCCTTCAACTTAAGTTATTCAATGAGAGAAGGCAGCACTGTACTAGCCTGTAACATCACTCCCTGGAGTAGCTTAAACTGCGCATGTTGTGTCTCCATGAGACGCCATCTTAACCGACTTAATTTGGGTCCAATGCGCTATTGAGTCTTCACACATGATGTCACATGATCGATGGCTTTGCACTCCTCCACCTTCCGTTTGAGGATGCCCCACAGATGCTCAATAGGGTTTAGGTTGGGAGACATGCTTGGCCAGTCCATCACCTTTACCCTCAGCTTCTTTAGCAAGGCAGTGGTCGTGGGGCATCCTCAAACGGAAGGTGGAGGAGTGCAAGGTCTCTAACATCCACCAGCTCCGTGATGTCGTCATGGAGGAGTGGAAGAGGACTCCAGTGGCAACCTGTGCCAGCGGTGTAGACGTTAATGGCTGTGTGTTGAGTTATTTTGAGGGGACAGCAAATTTACACTGTTATACAAGCTGTACACTCACAAATTTACATTGTAGCAAAGTGTCATTTCTTCAGTGTGGTCACATGAAAAGATATACTCAAATATTTACAAAAATGTGAGGGGTGTACTCACTTTTGTGATATACTATATATATATATATATATATATACATATATATTTAGTTATTGCCACCACCTGATGATGATAGCTGTTATGGCTAGCTAGCCATGTAAGTTAGCTGGGTTAGCTAACAACATAAGGCTAATTAGCTACCTAGCTAATGTTAGCTTGCCTGGGCATGACTTCCAGAATTTAGAGAGACCTAGGATTCAGTAAGTGTAACTGTCTATATAACTGAGTCTACACAATAGATTCAGCTACACATGGACTCGTCTCAACATTAGTCTACTTTTTTAGGTCTGAGAACATTTGACAAACTCACTTCCGTCTCAGTACCTGAGAATAACAAGTGTGTAAAATATGTGTTTAGGCTATTGTAATGTCAGTGATATGAGGAACTAAGTTGCCACATAAATCAGAATTTGCATAAATATTCAATATGTTTGTTTGTCACTATACAGGTTTGGTCTACCTCAAGCATCATCTTGATACAATGGCAGAGGGGGACACAGAGCGACAGAGGGGGAGACAGAGCGACAGAGGGTGAGACAGAGCGACAGAGGGGGAGACAGAGCGACAGAGGGTGAGACAGAGCGACAGAGGGCGAGACAGAGCGACAGAGGGCGAGACAGAGCGACAGAGGGCGAGACAGAGCGACAGAGGGCGAGACAGAGCGACAGAGGGCGAGACAGAGCGACAGAGGGTGAGACAGAGCGACAGAGGGCGAGACAGAGCGACAGAGCGACAGAGGGCGAGACAGAGCGACAGAGGGTGAGACAGAGCGACAGAGGGCGAGACAGAGCGACAGAGGGCGAGACAGAGCGACAGAGGGCGAGACAGAGCGACAGAGGGTGAGACAGAGCGACAGAGGGTGAGACAGAGGCAGCATTCATCGGATGAAGAGGATTTCTCCTCATCACTGACGCCCAAAAGATCACAAAGTACAAGGGAGCTGGATGGGTGCCTTGACTGTGTGTCAGATAAGATGGACTTGGCTTCTTGCAGCTAATCAAGGCAATAAAGCGCAGTGCGCTATGATGAACTGCATCTAACGGCTTCCATGAATTGGCAGCTGCCTTCACATAGATGATGTCTCCAAAGGGGAGGCACGGTAGCCTAGTGGTTAGAGCGTTGGACTAGTAACCGGAAGGTTGCAAGTTCAAATCCCTGAGCTGACAAGGTCGTTCTCCCCCTGAACAGGCAGTTAACCCTAGGCCGTCATTGAAAATAAGAATTTGTTCTTAACTGACTTGCCTAGTTAAATAAAGGTGAAAATAGTGTAGGATGGGTATGAACATCGACTGACTAATCTGCTTCCTCCTTTTTAGCGAGTGGCATGACCTATTACTATATTATAATCATATTTTCATTATCAGCTCCTTAACAAACTCATCAATATGCTTTTTAAAAGACAGTTTTCATTTGTCCAGAAACACCTGATATTTGTAAGCAGGGACATAATTAATATGGGCACCATCCAAAATACATACAGTGCATTCGGAAACTATTCAGACCCCTTGAATTTTTCCACATTTTGTTAGGTTACAGCCGTATTCTTAAATTGATTAAATAGTTTTTGCCCCCCATCAATCTACACACAATCTACACACAATACCCCATAATGACAACGCAAAAACAGTTTACATTTTTTTTTTATTTCAAACGTATGAATAAAAACTGAAATATCACATTTACATATGTAAGTATTCGGACCCTTTACTCAGTACTTTTGTTGAAGCACCTTTAGCAGTGATTACAGCCTCGAGTCTTCTTGGGTATGACGCTACAAGCTAGGCACACCTGTATTTGGCTAGTTTCTACTATTCTTCTCTGCAGATCCTCTCAAGCTCTGTTAGGTTGGATGGGGAGCATCACTGCACAGATATTTTCAGGTCCCTCCAGAGATGTTCGATTGGGTTCAAGTCCGGGCTCTGGCTGGGCCACTCAAGGATATTCAGAGATTGTCCTGAAGCCACTTCTGCGGCTGTCTTGGCTTAGGGACTTTGTCCTGTTGAAAGGTGAACCTTCACCCCAGTTTGTGGTCCTGAGTGCTCTGGAGCAGGTTTACATCAAAGATCTCTGTACATTGCTCCGTTCATGTTTTCCTTGATCCTGACTAGTCTCCCAGTCCCTGCCGCTGAAAAACATCCCCGTAGGGATGGTGCCAGGTTTCCTCCAGACGTGACACTTGGCATTCAGGCAAAATAGTTCAACCTTGGTTTCATCAGACCTGAGATAAAATTGACATTTTTAGGTGCCTTTTGGCAAACTCCAAGCGGACTGTCATGTGTCTTTTACCGAGGAGTGGCTTCCATCTGGCCACTTTACCATAAAGGCCTTATTGGTGGAGTGCTGCAGAGATGTTTGTCCTTCTGGAAGGTTCTCCACTCTCCACCGAGGAACTCTGGAGCTCTGTCAGAGTGACCATCGGGTTCTTGGTCACCTCCCTGACCAAGGCCCATCAGCTCTATTGCTCAGTTTGGCTGGGCAGCCAGCTCTAGACAGAGACTTGGTGGTTCCAAACTTCTTCCATTTAAGAGTGATGGAGGCCACTGTGTTCTTGGGGACCTTCAATGCTGCAGACATTTTTTTGGTACTCTTTCCCAGATCTGTGCCTCAACACAATCTTGTCTCGGAGCGCTACGGACAGTTCCTTCGACCTCATGGCTTGGTTTTTGGTCTGACATGCACTGTCAACTGTGGAACCTTATATAGACAGGTGTGTGCCTTTCCAAATGTCCAATCAATTGAATGTTCCACAGGTGGATCCCAATAAAGTTGTAGAAACATCAGAAAGGATGATCAATGCTTCTGTGCTGTCATGTGTTGTTGCCTTGCAATGTTGTTGTCTTAGGTCTCCCATTATGTAGTGTTGTGGTGTTACTCTTGTCGTGATGTGTGTTTTGTTTGATCATCATGGGGTATTGTGTGTAGATTGATGAGGGATTTTTTTTAAAGGCTGTAACGTAACAATATGTGGGAAAAGGGAAGGGGTCTGAATACTTTCCGAATGCACTGCATTTTTAAATCATCTGAGTTGTTTTTTTGCGCTCTAGAGAAAATAACATATACTTAGTTTAACCTATTACTCAATGCTATTTTCAGGTCAATAAAGCTTTTCTGTAAACAATGAAAGCAGACTGTAGATCAGATAGAGCCTGGTCAATCATGGGGGCAATTGCATACACACCAGCATCATCGGCATTCAGGTGCAGGTTACATTTTTACATACAAGTCAATATTGTTAATGTAAACATTAATCCCAAAATAGACCCCTGCGGGACACCTTTTGTTATGTCAAGATAACCTGATTTAACACGCACAGTAGATACACATTGAGTTATATCTATCAAATCATTTTAAAATCAGTTACATGCAGCCTGGATTAGGTCAGTTGAGGAAAGGCTCTGAATTAGCACTGAGTATTTGTATTTATTATGGATCCCCATTAACTGCTGCCAAGGCAACAGCTACTCTCCCTGGGGTTTATTATGGATCCCCATTATCTGCTGCCAAGGCAACAGCTACTCTCCCTGGGGTTTATTATGGATCCCCATTATCTGCTGCCAAAGCAGCAGCTACTCTTCCTGGGGTTTATTACGGATCCCCATTAACTGCTGCCAAAGCAACAGCTACTCTCCCTGGGGTTTATTATGGATCCCCATTATCTGCTGCCAAGGCAACAGCTACTCTCCCTGGGGTTTATTATGGATCCCCATTATCTGCTGCCAAAGCAGTAACTACTCTTCCTGGGGTTTATTACGGATCCCCATTATCTGCTGCCAAGGCAGTAGCTACTCTTCCTGGGGTTTATTATGGATCCCCATTAACTGCTGCCAAGGCAGTAGCTACTCTTCCTGGAGTTTATTATGGATCCCCATTAGTTCCTGCCAAGGCAGCAGCTACTCTTCCTGGGGTTTATTATGGATCCCCATTAGTTCCTGCCAAGGCAGTAGCTACTCTTCCTGGGGTTTATTATGGATCCCCATTAGTTCCTGCCAAGGCAGCAGCTACTCTTCCTGGGGTTTATTATGGATCCCCATTAGTTCCTGCCAAGGCAGCAGCTACTCTTCCTGGGGTTTATTATGGATCCCCATTAACTGCTGCCAAGGCAGTAGCTACTCTTCCTGGGGTTTATTACGGATCCCCATTATCTGCTGCCAAAGCAGTAGCTACTCTTCCTGGGGTTTATTACGGATCCCCATTAACTGCTGCCAAAGCAGTAGCTACTCTTCCTGGGGTTTATTACGGATCCCCATTATCTGCTGCCAAAGCAGTAGCTACTCTTCCTGGGGTTTATTATGGATCCCCATTAACTGCTGCCAAGGCAGTAGCTACTCTTCCTGGGGCTTATTATGGAACCCCATTAACTGCTGCCAAAGCAGTAGCTACTCTTCCTGGGGTTTATTACGGATCCCCATTATCTGCTGCCAAAGCAGTAGCTACTCTTCCTGGGGTTTATTATGGATCCCCATTATCTGCTGCCAAAGCAGTAGCTACTCTTCCTGGGGTTTATTACGGATCCCCATTATCTGCTGCCAAAGCAGTAAATACTCTTCCTGGGGTTTATTATGGATCCCCATTAACTGCTGCCAAGGCAGTAGCTACTCTTCCTGGAGTTTATTATGGATCCCCATTAGTTCCTGCCAAGGCAGCAGCTACTCTTCCTGGGGTTTATTATGGATCCCCATTAGTTCCTGCCAAGGCAGCAGCTACTCTTCCTGGGGTTTATTATGGATCCCCATTATTTCCTGCCAAGGCAGTAGCTACTCTTCCTGGAGTTTATTATGGATCCCCATTAGTTCCTGCCAAGGCAGTAGCTACTCTTCCTGGGGTTTATTATGGATCCCCATTATCTGCTGCCAAGGCAGTAGCTACTCTTCCTGGGGTTTATTATGGATCCCCATTAACTGCTGCCAAAGCAGTAGCTACTCTTCCTGGGGTTTATTATGGATCCCCATTAACTGCTGCCAAGGCAGTAGCTACTCTTCCTGGGGTTTATTATGGATCCCCATTAACTGCTGCCAAGGCAGTAGCTACTCTTCCTGGGGTTTATTATGGATCCCCATTATCTGCTGCCAAGGCAGTAGCTACTCTTCCTGGGGTTTATTATGGATCCCCATTATCTGCTGCCAAGGCAGTAGCTACTCTTCCTGGGGTTTATTACGGATCCCCATTATCTGCTGCCAAAGCAGTAGCTACTCTTCCTGGGGTTTATTACGGATCCCCATTATCTGCTGCCAAAGCAGTAGCTACTCTTCCTGGGGTTTATTACGGATCCCCATTATCTGCTGCCAAAGCAGTAGCTACTCTTCCTGGGGTTTATTATGGATCCCCATTACCTGCTACCAAAGCAGTAGCTACTCTTCATGGGGTTTATTATGGATCCCCATTATCTGCTGCCAAGGCAGTAGCTACTCTTCCTGGAGTTTATTATGGATCCCCATTATCTGCTGCCAAGGCAGTAGCTACTCTTCCTGGGGTTTATTATGGATCCCCATTAACTGCTGCCAAAGCAGTAGCTACTCTTCCTGGGGTTTATTATGGATCCCCATTATCTGCTGCCAAGGCAGTAGCTACTCTTCCTGGGGTTTATTATGGATCCCCATTATCTGCTGCCAAAGCAGTAGCTACTCTTCCTGGGGTTTATTACGGATCCCCATTATCTGCTGCCAAAGCAGTAGCTACTCTTCCTGGGGTTTATTACGGATCCCCATTATCTGCTGCCAAAGCAGTAGCTACTCTTCCTGGGGTTTATTATGGATCCCCATTACCTGCTACCAAAGCAGTAGCTACTCTTCCTGGGGTTTATTATGGATCCCCATTATCTGCTGCCAAGGCAGTAGCTACTCTTCCTGGGGTTTATTATGGATCCCCATTATCTGCTGCCAAAGCAGTAGCTACTCTTCCTGGGGTTTATTATGGATCCCCATTATCTGCTGCCAAGGCAGTAGCTACTCTTCCTGGGGTTTATTATGGATCCCCATTATCTGCTGCCAAAGCAGTAGCTACTCTTCCTGGGGTTTATTACGGATCCCCATTAAATGCTGCCAAAGCAGTAGCTACTCTTCCTGGGGTTTATTATGGATCCCCATTAACTGCTGCCAAGGCAGTAGCTACTCTTCCTGGGATTTATTACGGATCCCCATTAACTGCTGCCAAGGCAGTAGCTACTCTTCCTGGGGTTTATTACGGATCCCCATTAACTGCTGCCAAAGCAGTAGCTACTCTTCCTGGGATTTATTACGGATCCCCATTAACTGCTGCCAAGGCAGTAGCTACTCTTCCTGGGGTTTATTATGGATCCCCATTATCTGCTGCCAAGGCAACAGCTACTCTCCCTGGGGTTTATTATGGATCCCCATTATCTGCTGCCAAAGCAGCAGCTACTCTTCCTGGGGTTTATTACGGATCCCCATTAACTGCTGCCAAAGCAACAGCTACTCTCCCTGGGGTTTATTATGGATCCCCATTATCTGCTGCCAAGGCAACAGCTACTCTCCCTGGGGTTTATTATGGATCCCCATTATCTGCTGCCAAAGCAGTAACTACTCTTCCTGGGGTTTATTACGGATCCCCATTATCTGCTGCCAAGGCAGTAGCTACTCTTCCTGGGGTTTATTATGGATCCCCATTAACTGCTGCCAAGGCAGTAGCTACTCTTCCTGGAGTTTATTATGGATCCCCATTAGTTCCTGCCAAGGCAGCAGCTACTCTTCCTGGGGTTTATTATGGATCCCCATTAGTTCCTGCCAAGGCAGTAGCTACTCTTCCTGGGGTTTATTATGGATCCCCATTAGTTCCTGCCAAGGCAGCAGCTACTCTTCCTGGGGTTTATTATGGATCCCCATTAGTTCCTGGCAAGGCAGCAGCTACTCTTCCTGGGGTTTATTATGGATCCCCATTAGTTCCTGCCAAAGCAGCAGCTACTCTTCCTGGGGTTTATTATGGATCCCCATTAACTGCTGCCAAGGCAGTAGCTACTCTTCCTGGGGTTTATTACGGATCCCCATTATCTGCTGCCAAAGCAGTAGCTACTCTTCCTGGGGTTTATTACGGATCCCCATTAACTGCTGCCAAGGCAGTAGCTACTCTTCCTGGGGTTTATTACGGATCCCCATTATCTGCTGCCAAAGCAGTAGCTACTCTTCCTGGGGTTTATTACGGATCCCCATTAACTGCTGCCAAAGCAGTAGCTACTCTTCCTGGGGTTTATTACGGATCCCCATTATCTGCTGCCAAAGCAGTAGCTACTCTTCCTGGGGTTTATTATGGATCCCCATTAACTGCTGCCAAGGCAGTAGCTACTCTTCCTGGGGCTTATTATGGATCCCCATTAACTGCTGCCAAAGTAGTAGCTACTCTTCCTGGGGTTTATTACGGATCCCCATTATCTGCTGCCAAAGCAGTAGCTACTCTTCCTGGGGTTTATTATGGATCCCCATTATCTGCTGCCAAAGCAGTAGCTACTCTTCCTGGGGTTTATTACGGATCCCCATTATCTGCTGCCAAAGCAGTAAATACTCTTCCTGGGGTTTATTATGGATCCCCATTAACTGCTGCCAAGGCAGTAGCTACTCTTCCTGGAGTTTATTATGGATCCCCATTAGTTCCTGCTAAGGCAGCAGCTACTCTTCCTGGGGTTTATTATGGATCCCCATTAGTTCCTGCCAAGGCAGCAGCTACTCTTCCTGGGGTTTATTATGGATCCCCATTATTTCCTGCCAAGGCAGTAGCTACTCTTCCTGGAGTTTATTATGGATCCCCATTAGTTCCTGCCAAGGCAGTAGCTACTCTTCCTGGGGTTTATTATGGATCCCCATTATCTGCTGCCAAGGCAGTAGCTACTCTTCCTGGGGTTTATTATGGATCCCCATTAACTGCTGCCAAAGCAGTAGCTACTCTTCCTGGGGTTTATTATGGATCCCCATTAACTGCTGCCAAGGCAGTAGCTACTCTTCCTGGGGTTTATTATGGATCCCCATTAACTGCTGCCAAGGCAGTAGCTACTCTTCCTGGGGTTTATTATGGATCCCCATTATCTGCTGCCAAGGCAGTAGCTACTCTTCCTGGGGTTTATTATGGATCCCCATTAACTGCTGCCAAAGCAGTAGCTACTCTTCCTGGGGTTTATTATGGATCCCCATTATCTGCTGCCAAGGCAGTAGCTACTCTTCCTGGGGTTTATTACGGATCCCCATTATCTGCTGCCAAAGCAGTAGCTACTCTTCCTGGGGTTTATTACGGATCCCCATTATCTGCTGCCAAAGCAGTAGCTACTCTTCCTGGGGTTTATTACGGATCCCCATTATCTGCTGCCAAAGCAGTAGCTACTCTTCCTGGGGTTTATTATGGATCCCCATTACCTGCTACCAAAGCAGTAGCTACTCTTCATGGGGTTTATTATGGATCCCCATTATCTGCTGCCAAGGCAGTAGCTACTCTTCCTGGAGTTTATTATGGATCCCCATTATCTGCTGCCAAGGCAGTAGCTACTCTTCCTGGGGTTTATTATGGATCCCCATTATTTCCTGCCAAGGCAGTAGCTACTCTTCCTGGGGTTTATTATGGATCCCCATTATCTGCTGCCAAGGCAGTAGCTACTCTTCCTGGGGTTTATTATGGATCCCCATTATCTGCTGCCAAAGCAGTAGCTACTCTTCCTGGGGTTTATTACGGATCCCCATTATCTGCTGCCAAAGCAGTAGCTACTCTTCCTGGGGTTTATTACGGATCCCCATTATCTGCTGCCAAAGCAGTAGCTACTCTTCCTGGGGTTTATTATGGATCCCCATTACCTGCTACCAAAGCAGTAGCTACTCTTCCTGGGGTTTATTATGGATCCCCATTATCTGCTGCCAAGGCAGTAGCTACTCTTCCTGGGGTTTATTATGGATCCCCATTATCTGCTGCCAAAGCAGTAGCTACTCTTCCTGGGGTTTATTATGGATCCCCATTATCTGCTGCCAAGGCAGTAGCTACTCTTCCTGGGGTTTATTATGGATCCCCATTATCTGCTGCCAAAGCAGTAGCTACTCTTCCTGGGGTTTATTACGGATCCCCATTAAATGCTGCCAAAGCAGTAGCTACTCTTCCTGGGGTTTATTATGGATCCCCATTAACTGCTGCCAAGGCAGTAGCTACTCTTCCTGGGATTTATTACGGATCCCCATTAACTGCTGCCAAGGCAGTAGCTACTCTTCCTGGGGTTTATTACGGATCCCCATTAACTGCTGCCAAAGCAGTAGCTACTCTTCCTGGGATTTATTACGGATCCCCATTAACTGCTGCCAAGGCAGTAGCTACTCTTCCTGGGGTTTATTACGGATCCCCATTAACTGCTGCCAAAGCAGTAGCTACTCTTCCTGGGGTTTATTATGGATCCCCATTAGCTGCTGCCAAAGAAGTAGCTTTTCTTCCTGGGGTTTATTACGGATCCCCATTAACTGCTGCCAAAGCAGCAGCTACTCTTCCTGGGGTTTATTATGGATCCCCATTATCTGCTGCCAAAGCAGTAGCTACTCTTCCTGGGGTTTATTATGGATCCCCATTAACTGCTGCCAAAGCAGTAGCTACTCTCCCTGGGGTTTATTATGGATCCCCATTATCTGCTACCAAAGCAGTAGCTACCCTTCCTGGGGTTTATTACGGATCCCCATTATCTGCTGCCAAAGCAGTAGCTACTCTTCCTGGGGTTTATTATGGATCCCCATTATCTGCTGCCAAGGCAGTAGCTACTCTTCCTGTGGTTTATTACGGATTCCCATTATCTGCTGCCAAAGCAGTAGCTACTCTTCCTGGGGTTTATTATGGATCCCCATTATCTGCTGCCAAAGCAGTAGCTACTCTTCCTGGGGTTTATTACGGATCCCCATTATCTGCTGCCAAAGCAGTAGCTACTCTTCCTGGGGTTTATTATGGATCCCCATTAACTGCTGCCAAGGCAGTAGCTACTCTTCCTGGAGTTTATTATGGATCCCCATTAGTTCCTGCCAAGGCAGCAGCTACTCTTCCTGGGGTTTATTATGGATCCCCATTAGTTCCTGCCAAGGCAGTAGCTACTCTTCCTGGGGTTTATTATGGATCCCCATTAGTTCCTGCCAAGGCAGCAGCTACTCTTCCTGGGGTTTATTATGGATCCCCATTAGTTCCTGCCAAGGCAGCAGCTACTCTTCCTGGGTTTATTATGGATCCCCATTAGTTCCTGCCAAGGCAGCAGCTACTCTTCCTGGGGTTTATTATGGATCCCCATTATTTCCTGCCAAGGCAGTAGCTACTCTTCCTGGGGTTTATTATGGATCCCCATTAGTTCCTGCCAAGGCAGTAGCTACTCTTCCTGGGGTTTATTATGGATCCCCATTAGTTCCTGTCAAGGCAGCAGCTACTCTTCCTGGAGTTTATTATGGATCCCCATTAGTTCCTGCCAAGGCAGTAGCTACTCTTCCTGGGGTTTATTATCGATCCCCATTATCTGCTGCCAAGGCAGTAGCTACTCTTCCTGGGGTTTATTATGGATCCCCATTAACTGCTGCCAAAGCAGTAGCTACTCTTCCTGGGGTTTATTATGGATCCCCATTAACTGCTGCCAAGGCAGTAGCTACTCTTCCTGGGGTTTATTATGGATCCCCATTAACTGCTGCCAAGGCAGTAGCTACTCTTCCTGGGGTTTATTATGGATCCCCATTATCTGCTGCCAAGGCAGTAGCTACTCTTCCTGGGGTTTATTATGGATCCCCATTAACTGCTGCCAAAGCAGTAGCTACTCTTCCTGGGGTTTATTATGGATCCCCATTATCTGCTGCCAAGGCAGTAGCTACTCTTCCTGTGGTTTATTATGGATCCCCATTATCTGCTGCCAAAGCAGTAGCTACTCTTCCTGGGGTTTATTATGGATCCCCATTATCTGCTGCCAAGGCAGTAGCTACTCTTCCTGGGGTTTATTATGGATCCCCATTATCTGCTGCCAAAGCAGTAGCTACTCTTCCTGGGGTTTATTACGGATCCCCATTATCTGCTGCCAAAGCAGTAGCTACTCTTCCTGGGGTTTATTACGGATCCCCATTATCTGCTGCCAAGGCAGTAGCTACTCTTCCTGGGGTTTATTATGGATCCCCATTAGTTCCTGTCAAGGCAGCAGCTACTCTTCCTGGAGTTTATTATGGATCCCCATTAGTGCCTGCCAAGGCAGTAGCTACTCTTCCTGGGGTTTATTATGGATCCCCATTATCTGCTGCCAAGGCAGTAGCTACTCTTCCTGGGGTTTATTATGGATCCCCATTAACTGCTGCCAAAGCAGTAGCTACTCTTCCTGGGGTTTATTATGAATCCCCATTAACTGCTGCCAAGGCAGTAGCTACTCTTCCTGGGGTTTATTATGGATCCCCATTAACTGCTGCCAAGGCAGAAGCTACTCTTCCTGGGGTTTATTATGGATCCCCATTAACTGCTGCCAAAGCAGTAGCTACTCTTCCTGGGGTTTATTATGGATCCCCATTATCTGCTGCCAAGGCAGTAGCTACTCTTCCTGGGGTTTATTATGGATCCCCATTATCTGCTGCCAAAGCAGTAGCTACTCTTCCTGGGGTTTATTATGGATCCCCATTATCTGCTGCCAAGGCAGTAGCTACTCTTCCTGGGGTTTATTATGGATCCCCATTATCTGCTGCCAAAGCAGTAGCTACTCTTCCTGGGGTTTATTACGGATCCCCATTATCTGCTGCCAAAGCAGTAGCTACTCTTCCTGGGGTTTATTACGGATCCCCATTATCTGCTGCCAAAGCAGTAGCTACTCTTCCTGGGGTTTATTATGGATCCCCATTATCTGCTGCCAAAGCAGTAGCTACTCTTCCTGGGGTTTATTATGGATCCCCATTATCTGCTGCCAAGGCAGTAGCTACTCTTCCTGGGGTTTATTATGGATCCCCATTATCTGCTGCCAAAGCAGTAGCTACTCTTCCTGGGGTTTATTACGGATCCCCATTAACTGCTGCCAAAGCAGTAGCTACTCTTCCTGGGGTTTATTATGGATCCCCATTATCTGCTGCCAAAGCAGTAGCTACTCTTCCTGGGGTTTATTACGGATCCCCATTATCTGCTGCCAAAGCAGTAGCTACTCTTCCTGGGGTTTATTATGGATCCCCATTAACTGCTGCCAAGGCAGTAGCTACTCTTCCTGGAGTTTATTATGGATCCCCATTAGTTCCTGCCAAGGCAGCAGCTACTCTTCCTGGGGTTTATTATGAATCCCCATTAGTTCCTGCCAAGGCAGTAGCTACTCTTCCTGGGGTTTATTATGGATCCCCATTAGTTCCTGCCAAGGCAGCAGCTACTCTTCCTGGGGTTTATTATGGATCCCCATTAGTTCCTGCCAAGGCAGCAGCTACTCTTCCTGGGGTTTATTATGGATCCCCATTAGTTCCTGCCAAGGCAGCAGCTACTCTTCCTGGGGTTTATTATGGATCCCCATTATTTCCTGCCAAGGAAGTAGCTACTCTTCCTGGGGTTTATTATGGATCCCCATTAGTTCCTGCCAAGGCAGTAGCTACTCTTCCTGGGGTTTATTATGGATCCCCATTAGTTCCTGTCAAGGCAGCAGCTACTCTTCCTGGAGTTTATTATGGATCCCCATTAGTTCCTGCCAAGGCAGTAGCTACTCTTCCTGGGGTTTATTATCGATCCCCATTATCTGCTGCCAAGGCAGTAGCTACTCTTCCTGGGGTTTATTATGGATCCCCATTAACTGCTGCCAAAGCAGTAGCTACTCTTCCTGGGGTTTATTATGGATCCCCATTAACTGCTGCCAAGGCAGTAGCTACTCTTCCTGGGGTTTATTATGGATCCCCATTAACTGCTGCCAAGGCAGTAGCTACTCTTCCTGGGGTTTATTATGGATCCCCATTATCTGCTGCCAAGGCAGTAGCTACTCTTCCTGGGGTTTATTATGGATCCCCATTAACTGCTGCCAAAGCAGTAGCTACTCTTCCTGGGGTTTATTATGGATCCCCATTATCTGCTGCCAAGGCAGTATCTACTCTTCCTGGGGTTTATTATGGATCCCCATTATCTGCTGCCAAAGCAGTAGCTACTCTTCCTGGGGTTTATTATGGATCCCCATTATCTGCTGCCAAGGCAGTAGCTACTCTTCCTGGGGTTTATTATGGATCCCCATTATCTGCTGCCAAAGCAGTAGCTACTCTTCCTGGGGTTTATTACGGATCCCCATTATCTGCTGCCAAAGCAGTAGCTACTCTTCCTGGGGTTTATTACGGATCCCCATTATCTGCTGCCAAGGCAGTAGCTACTCTTCCTGGGGTTTATTATGGATCCCCATTAGTTCCTGTCAAGGCAGCAGCTACTCTTCCTGGAGTTTATTATGGATCCCCATTAGTTCCTGCCAAGGCAGTAGCTACTCTTCCTGGGGTTTATTATGGATCCCCATTAACTGCTGCCAAGGCAGTAGCTACTCTTCCTGGGGTTTATTATGGATCCCCATTATCTGCTGCCAAGGCAGTAGCTACTCTTCCTGGGGTTTATTATGGATCCCCATTAACTGCTGCCAAAGCAGTAGCTACTCTTCCTGGGGTTTATTATGGATCCCCATTATCTGCTGCCAAGGCAGTAGCTACTCTTCCTGGGGTTTATTATGGATCCCCATTATCTGCTGCCAAAGCAGTAGCTACTCTTCCTGGGGTTTATTATGGATCCCCATTATCTGCTGCCAAGGCAGTAGCTACTCTTCCTGGGGTTTATTATGGATCCCCATTATCTGCTGCCAAAGCAGTAGCTACTCTTCCTGGGGTTTATTACGGATCCCCATTATCTGCTGCCAAAGCAGTAGCTACTCTTCCTGGGGTTTATTATGGATCCCCATTATCTGCTGCCAAAGCAGTAGCTACTCTTCCTGGGGTTTATTATGGATCCCCATTATCTGCTGCCAAGGCAGTAGCTACTCTTCCTGGGGTTTATTATGGATCCCCATTATCTGCTGCCAAAGCAGTAGCTACTCTTCCTGGGGTTTATTACGGATCCCCATTATCTGCTGCCAAAGCAGTAGCTACTCTTCCTGGGGTTTATTATGGATCCCCATTATCTGCTGCCAAAGCAGTAGCTACTCTTCCTGGGGTTTATTACGGATCCCCATTAACTGCTGCCAAAGCAGCCAAAGCAGCAGCTACTCTTCCTGGGGTTTATTATGGATCCCCATTATCTGCTGCCAAAGCAGTAGCTACTCTTCCTGGGGTTTATTATGGATCCCCATTATCTGCTGCCAAGGCAGTAGCTACTCTTCCTGGGGTTTATTACGGATCCCCATTATCTGCTGCCAAAGCAGTAGCTACTCTTCCTGGGGTTTATTATGGATCCCCATTATCTGCTGCCAAGGCAGTAGCTACTCTTCCTGGGGTTTATTATGGATCCCCATTATCTGCTGCCAAAGCAGTAGCTACTCTTCCTGGGGTTTATTATGGATCCCCATTATCTGCTGCCAAGGCAGTAGCTACTCTTCCTGGGGTTTATTATGGATCCCCATTATCTGCTGCCAAAGCAGTAGCTACTCTTCCTGGGGTTTATTACGGATCCCCATTAACTGCTGCCAAAGCAGTAGCTACTCTTCCTGGTGTTTATTATGGATCCCCATTAACTACTGCCAAGGCAGTAGCTACTCTTCCTGGGGTTTATAATGGATCCCCATTATCTGCTACCAAAGCAGTAGCTACTCTTCCTGGGGTTTATTATGGATCCCCATTATCTGCTGCCAAGGCAGTAGCTACTCTTCCTGGGGTTTATTATGGATCCCCATTATCTGCTGCCAAAGCAGTAGCTACTCTTCCTGGGGTTTATTACGGATCCCCATTAACTGCTGCCAAAGCAGTAGCTACTCTTCCTGGGGTTTATTATGGATCCCCATTAACTGCTGCCAAGGCAGTAGCTACTCTTCCTGGGGTTTATTATGGATCCCCATTATCTGCTGCCAAGGCAGTAGCTACTCTTCCTGTGGTTTATTATGGATCCCCATTAGCTGCTGCCAAAGAAGTAGCTTTTCTTCCTGGGGTTTATTACGGATCCCCATTATCTGCTGCCAAAGCAGTAGCTACTCTTCCTGGGGTTTATTATGGATCCCCATTAACTGCTGCCAAAGCAGTAGCTACTCTCCCTGGGGTTTATTATGGATCCCCATTATCTGCTGCCAAAGCAGTAGCTACTCTTCCTGGGGTTTATTACGGATCCCCATTATCTGCTGCCAAAGCAGTAGCTACTCTTCCTGGGGTTTATTATGGATCCCCATTATCTGCTGCCAAGGCAGTAGCTACTCTTCCTGGGGTTTATTATGGATCCCCATTATCTGCTGCCAAGTCAGTAGCTACTCTTCCTGGGGTTTTTATGGATCCCCATTATCTGCTGCCAAGGCAGTAGCTACTCTTCCTGTGGTTTATTACGGATTCCCATTATCTGCTGCCAAAGCAGTAGCTACTCTTCCTGGGGTTTATTATGGATCCCCATTATCTGCTGCCAAGGCAGTAGCTACTCTTCCTGGGGTTTATTACGGATCCCCATTATCTGCTGCCAAAGCAGTAGCTACTCTTCCTGGGGTTTATTATGGATCCCCATTATCTGCTGCCAAGGCAGTAGCTACTCTTCCTGGGGTTTATTATGGATCCCCATTATCTGCTGCCAAAGCAGTAGCTACTCTTCCTGGGGTTTATTATGGATCCCCATTATCTGCTGCCAAGGCAGTAGCTACTCTTCCTGGGGTTTATTATGGATCCCCATTATCTGCTGCCAAAGCAGTAGCTACTCTTCATGGGGTTTATTACGGATCCCCATTAACTGCTGCCAAAGCAGTAGCTACTCTTCCTGGTGTTTATTATGGATCCCCATTAACTACTGCCAAGGCAGTAGCTACTCTTCCTGGGGTTTATAATGGATCCCCATTATCTGCTACCAAAGCAGTAGCTACTCTTCCTGGGGTTTATTATGGATCCCCATTATCTGCTGCCAAGGCAGTAGCTACTCTTCCTGGGGTTTATTATGGATCCCCATTATCTGCTGCCAAAGCAGTAGCTACTCTTCCTGGGGTTTATTACGGATCCCCATTAACTGCTGCCAAAGCAGTAGCTACTCTTCCTGGGGTTTATTATGGATCCCCATTAACTGCTGCCAAGGCAGTAGCTACTCTTCCTGGGGTTTATTATGGATCCCCATTATCTGCTGCCAAGGCAGTAGCTACTCTTCCTGTGGTTTATTATGGATCCCCATTAGCTGCTGCCAAAGAAGTAGCTTTTCTTCCTGGGGTTTATTACGGATCCCCATTATCTGCTGCCAAAGCAGTAGCTACTCTTCCTGGGGTTTATTATGGATCCCCATTAACTGCTGCCAAAGCAGTAGCTACTCTCCCTGGGGTTTATTATGGATCCCCATTATCTGCTGCCAAAGCAGTAGCTACTCTTCCTGGGGTTTATTACGGATCCCCATTATCTGCTGCCAAAGCAGTAGCTACTCTTCCTGGGGTTTATTATGGATCCCCATTATCTGCTGCCAAGGCAGTAGCTACTCTTCCTGGGGTTTATTATGGATCCCCATTATCTGCTGCCAAGTCAGTAGCTACTCTTCCTGGGGTTTTTATGGATCCCCATTATCTGCTGCCAAGGCAGTAGCTACTCTTCCTGTGGTTTATTACGGATTCCCATTATCTGCTGCCAAAGCAGTAGCTACTCTTCCTGGGGTTTATTATGGATCCCCATTAACTGCTGCCAAAGCAGTAGCTACTCTTCCTGGGGTTTATTATGGATCCCCATTATCTGCTGCCAAAGCAGTAGCTACTCTTCCTGGGGTTTATTATGGATCCCCATTATCTGCTGCCAAGGCAGTAGCTACTCTTCCTGGGGTTTATTATGGATCCCCATTATCTGCTGCCAAAGCAGTAGCTACTCTTCCTGGGGTTTATTACGGATCCCCATTAACTGCTGCCAAAGCAGTAGCTACTCTCCCTGGTGTTTATTATGGATCCCCATTAACTACTGCCAAGGCAGTAGCTACTCTTCCTGGGGTTTATTATGGATCCCCATTATCTGCTGCCAAAGCAGTAGCTACTCTTCCTGGGGTTTATTATGGATCCCCATTATCTGCTGCCAAGGCAGTAGCTACTCTTCCTGGGGTTTATTATGGATCCCCATTATCTGCTGCCAAAGCAGTAGCTACTCTTCCTGGGGTTTATTATGGATCCCCATTGTCTGCTGCCAAAGCAGTAGCTACTCTTCCTGGGGTTTATTACGGATCCCCATTAACTGCTGCCAAAGCAGTAGCTACTCTTCCTGGGGTTTATTATGGATCCCCATTAACTGCTGCCAAGGCAGTAGCTACTCTTCCTGGGGTTTATTATGGATCCCCATTATCTGCTGCCAAAGCAGTAGCTACTCTTCCTGGGGTTTATTATGGATCCCCATTAACTGCTGCCAAAGCAGTAGCTACTCTTCCTGGGGTTTATTACGGATCCCCATTATCTGCTGCCAAAGCAGTAGCTACTCTTCCTGGGGTTTATTACGGATCCCCATTATCTGCTGCCAAAGCAGTAGCTACTCTTCCTGGGGTTTATTACGGATCCCCATTATCTGCTGCCAAAGCAGTAGCTACTCTTCCTGGGGTTTATTACGGATCCCCATTATCTGCTGCCAAAGCAGTAGCTACTCTTCCTGGGGTCCAGCAAAATTAAGGCAGTTTATAGAATTTTAAAACAACAATACATTCCCAGATTTCACAACACTGTGTGCCCTCAGGCCCGTACTCCAACACTATCACATATCTACAACACACTGTGTGCCCTCAGGCCCGTACTCCACCACTACCACATATCTACAACACACTGTGTGCCCTCAGGCCCGTACTCCACCACTACCACATATCTACAACACGCTGTGTGCCCCCAGGCCCCTACTCCACCACTACCACATATCTACAACACACTGTGTGCCCTCAGGCCCCTACTCCACCACTACCACATATCTACAACACACTGTGTGCCCTCAGGCCCCTACTCCACCACTACCACATATCTACAGTACAGTACCATGTGTAGGTATAGTGCGTATGTTATCCTGTGGCATCATCTTAGCTACTACTGCATCAATAGTTTAAAATCTAGTCTTACTCCAAGCAGTTTAGTCATCTCAACTTGCTCAATTTCCACATTATTTATTACAATATTTAGTTGAGGTTTAGGGTTTAGTGAGTGTTTTGTTACAAATACAATGCTTTTAGTTTTCTAAATATTTAGGGCTGACTTATTCCTTGCCACCCACTCTGAAACGAACTGCAGCTCTTTGTTGAGTGTTGCAGTCATTTCGGTCACTGGGGTAGCTGACGTGTATAGTGTTGAGTCATCCGCATACATAGACACTCTGGCTTTACTCAAAGTCAGTGGCTTGTTGTTAGTAAAAAAATAAAAAAAACAAGGGGCCTAAACAACTACCCTGGGGAATTCCTGATTCTAACTGGATTATATTTGAGAGGCTTCCATTAAAGAACACTCTATGTGTTCTGTTAGACAAGTCGCTCTTTATCCACATTATAGCAGGGGGTGTAAATCCATAACACATACATTTTTCTACCAGCAGACTATGATCGATAATGTCAAAAGCTGCACTGAAGTCTAACAAGACAGCCCCCACAATCATTTTATCATCAATTTCTCTCAGCCAATCATTAGTCATTTGTGGAAGTGCTGTGGTTGCTGAGTCTCCTTCCCTATAAGCATTCTGAAATTATGTTGTCAATTTGATTCATGTGAAATAGCATTGTATCTGGTCAAACATTTTTTTCAGATGTTTACTAAGGGTTGGTAACAGGCTGATTGGTCGGCTAGGCTAGTTGAGCCAGTAAAGGGGGCTTTGCTATTCTTGGGTGGCGGAATTACTTTAGCTTCCCTCCAGGCCTGAGGACACACACTCTCTAGTAGGCTTAAATTGAAGATGTGGCAAATAGGAGTTTCAATATCATCTGCTATAATCCTCAGTAATTTTCCATCCAGATTGTCAGACCCCGGTGGCTTGTTATTGTTGATAAACAACAATAATTGTTTCACCTCTTCCGGAATTCAAAAGTACAGTTCATGTCTTTCATAATTTGATCCGATATACTTGGATGTATAACAAACAGTGTTTGTTGCTGGCATGTCATCCTTGCCAATGAAAAAGTAATTTAAGTAGTTTGCAATATCAGTGGGCTTGTTGATGAATGAGCCATCTGATTCAATGAATGAACGAGCCAAGGTAGCTTTTTTTCCCAAAATGTAATTTTACTTCTTTGGGTGCCCCAAAGCTTTTTACTATCTTTCTTTAAATAGTTTATCTTTGTTTCATAGGGTAGTTTTTATTTTTATTTAGTGATTTCTTAATTTGCGGCACGTTTGCCAATCAACTTATTTGCCATACCTTTTGCCTCATCCCCCTAAACCATAACATTTTTCAGTTCCTCATCAATACAAGGGGATTTAACAGTTTTTACAATCATTTTCTTAACGGGTGTGTGCTTGTTAGTAACTGGAATAAGTAGTTGTATAAATGCTTCAAGTGCATTATACACCACAGACCAGCAAATGAGGTTTGTGTCCAAGGCTGAGGTTTGTGTCCAGGGCTGAGGTTTGTGTCCAGGGGTGTGGCATGGGCTCGATGTTGTTGGGTCAGAACTGTTGTCCAGTAGAGGGAAGGTAGCCTGGCTGACCCACGGCACTCCTAGAGCTAATGTCAGCCAGACTAGGGAGGAGGAGGGAGGAGAGAGGAGGAGGTGGAGGAGGGAGGAGGGGGGGGGGGGGGGGGTGAAGGAGGGCTCTGAGAGGGACAGATGCTCCCGCAGGAGTTGGCCAGTTCTCCTCTCCTGTCCTCCTCTCGGAACAGATGGACCACAGGAGGAGGTGCTGGACAGAGAAGACAGAGATGGAGAGAGAAAAAGAGAAGGAGAAGGTAAACCAAGGGAACAAAACAACAATAGCAGGGGAACAGAGAATCAGTCAAAGATAAACATGAGGAGCTATCTCAGCAATATAACTTTCTACACTGCATGACTTATTATTGTACATCCTTTGGTACTCAGAGTCATCTGGACTGAAGTATAGACTGATGAATAATCAGGCCGTGATTTCAGAGTAGGGTCAATAGTGCTGTGTAAGTCCAGGGTGAGGGGACTGTAGCCCCCACTGTGACTCCTATAACTCTGCTGTGTCGTTACAGATAAATAGACGTCACATTGGGGCTAGGAAGAGGTGAAGCATAGGGAGCACTTTGTGGAAGAAAACAGATCATCTTGATTACAAGAGTTCTGTGGATGGTCTAGTATTGATGGGGTTTTCTTTGTTTCCATGTTGATTCACTTTGGTGTCGGCTTTACTTGGGAAACATGAAAATCATGAGTGTAAAAGCCACCTGAAATCCATTGAAACCTACACTCTTAGAGAAAAGGTTCTGGATAAAGCCAAAAATAGTTATATTGCTTGCTTTATGCAATGCATTCAGAAAGTATTCAGACCCCTTGACTTTTTCCACATGTTGTTACTTTACAGCCTTATTCTAAAATAGATTAAATAGTTTTTTCCCCTCATCAATCTACACACAATAGCCCATAATAACAAAGCAAAGACAGGTTTTTAGAAATGTTTACAAATGTATAAAAAAAAAAATGCTGTCACATTTACATAAGCACTCAGACCCTTTACTCAGTACTTTATTGAAGCTCCATTGGCAGTGCTTACAGCCTCGAGTCTTCTTGGGTATGACGCTACGAACTTGGCACACCTGTATTTGGGGAGTTTCTCCCATTCTTCTCTGCAGATCCTCTCAAGCTCGGTCAGGTTGGTTGGGGAGCGTTGCTGCACAGCTATTTTCTCTCCAGAGATGTTAGATCGGGTTCAAGTCCGGGCCTGGCTGGGCTACTCAAAGACATTCAGAGACTTGTCCCAAAGCCACTCCTGCATTGTCTTGGCTGTGTGCTTAGGGTCGAGGTCCTAATGGAAGGTGAACTTTCACCTGAGTGCTTTAGAGCAGGTTTACATCAAGAATCAGGCTGTACTTTGCTCCATTCATCTTTCCCTTGATCCTGACTAGTCTCCTGTTGCTGAAAAACACCCCGACAGCATGATGCTGCCACCACCATGCTTCACCGTAGGGATGGTGCCAGGTTTCCTCTAGACTTGATGCTTGGCATTCAGGCCAAAGAGTTCAATCTTAGTTTCATCAGACCAGAGAATCTTGTTTCTCATGATCTGAGAGTCCTTTAGGTGCCTTTTGGCAAACCCTAAGCGGGCCGTCATGTACCTTTTACTGAGGAGTGACTTCCGTCTGGCCACTCTACCATAAAGGCCTGATTGGTGGAGTGCAGCAAAGATGGTTGTCCTTCTTAAAGGTTCTCCCATCTCCACAGAGGAATTCTGGAGCTCTATCAGAGTGACCATTGTGTTCTTGGTCACCCCCCTGACCAAGGCCCTTCTCTCCCGATTGCTCAGTTTGGCCAGGTGGCCAGTACTAGGAAGAGTATTGGTGATTCCAAACTTTTTCCATTTAAGAATGATGGAGGCCACTGTTCTTGGGGACCTTCAATGCTATAGAAATGTTTTGGTACCCTTCCCCAGATCTGTGCATTGACACAATCCTGTCTCGGATCTCTACGGAACATTCCTTCGACCTCATGTCAACTATGGGACTTTATATAGACAGGTGTGTACATTTCCAAATAATCTCCAATCAATTGAATTTACAACAAGTGGACTCCAATCAAGTTGTAGAAACACCACAAGGATGATCAATGGAAACAGGAAGCACCTGAGCTCAATTTTGAGTCTCATAGCAAAGGGTCTGAATACTTATGTAAATAAGGTATTTCTGTTTTTTCTTTTAAAATACATTTAAAAACATTTCTAATAAACAGTTTTTCCTTTGTCATCATGCGGTATTGTGTGTAGATTGAGGAAATTCATTAATTTAATCCATTTTAGAATAAGGCTGTAATGTAACAAAATGTGGAAGAAGTCAAGGGGTCTGAGTACTTTCCGAATGCACTGTATAAGAAGCAAGCATAGAACCCTTTTTGGTTCTATCAATAAACTTTTGTTCTAAGATTGCACTGTGTTTTTAACAGTATAGGCTGTGAGTCTGTGAAGACTGGGTGTGGTGAGGATTTCCTTGGCTTTAAAACTTCCTCATTTCTGGCCCAGTTATCACTTCATGTACGTACCATGTCATGAAATAATATGACCCTGGAGCAAACTATTCCAAAGAGATCCAGAATCAATTTTGTTCTCCAATCATTTCATATGACATTATTGCGCCACGGAGCCTTGGCCTAACACATAGAAGCTAACATAGAACACATAGAAGCTAACATAGAACACATAGAAGCTAACAGAACACATAGAAGCTAACATAGAACACATAGAAGCTAACATAGAACACATACAATATAACCTTACTTAGAATACATAGAACCCTGCATAGAATATAGAACCCATTCCAAGAGAAAAGTGCCAGTTCCCCTTTACCGGATGGCAACCAACCACCTGGCAGAGATTCTGATGACCACGCAGATCTGTACGTATGGTCAATGTGTCTCTTCAAACAGCTGAGCCAACGCACACACAGCTCCTCTCTTTACCACTGATCTGTTTGTCTTTGAGTCCTCATCAATATCTCACTGTCTTAGTGCACGCCACACACAGTGAAATAACCTGCATGAAACACGGCCTTCAAAGGAGATTGATATTTTTATTAAAGTAACAGTCGTCTGTCTGTCGGATTATGTCATTCAATAAAATAACATTGTATTTGTCACCTGCTTCGTAAACAACAGGTGTAGACTAACAGTGAAATGCTTACATATGGGCCCTTCCCAACAATGAAGAGAGAAACATTTAAAAAATAATAACACACAGAATAAATGCACAATGAGTAACAATAACTTAGCTATCTACACTGGGTACCAGTACTGAGTTGATGTGAAAGGTACAAGGTAATTGAGGTAGATAGGTACATTTAGGTAGGGGTAAAGTGACTAGGCAACAGGACAGATAATAAACAGTAGCAGCAGCGTATGTGACGAGTCAAAAAAAGTTAGTGTAAAATAGGGTCAATGCAGATAGTCTTAGTAGCTATTTGGCTAACTATTTAGCAGTCTATTGGCTTGGGGATAGAAGCTGTATAGGGTTCTGTTGGTTCCAGACTTGGTGAATCGGTACCTTTTGCCATGTAGTAGCAGAGAGAACAGTCTATTACTTGGGTGGCTGGAATATTTTACCATTTTTAGGGCCTTAATTTGACACATCCTGCTATAGAGTTCCTGTATGGCAGGAAGCTCGGCCCCAGTGATGTAGTGGTACGCATGTACTATCCTCTGTAGCGCCTTACAGTCGGATGACAACAAGTTGCCAAACAAAGAGGTGATACAGCCAGTCAAGTTGCTGTCAATGGTGCAGCTGTATAACTTTTTGAGGCTCTGTGGGCCTATGTCATATCTTTTTGTGTCCTGATGGGGAAGAGGCGTTGTCGTGCCTTCTTCACGACTGTGTTGGTGTGTATGGATCTTGTTCATTCCTTGGTGATGTGGACACCGAAGAACTTGAAGCTCTCAACCTGCTCCACTACAGCCCTGTCGATGTGGATGGGGGCGTGCTCGGCCCTCCGTTTTCTATAGTCTATGATCAGCTCCTTTATCTTGCTGACGTTAAGGGAGAGGTTGTTGTCCTGGCACCACACTGCCAGGTCACTGACCTCCTCCCTAGAGGCTGTCTTATCTTTGTCAGTGATCAGGCCTACCACCGTTGTGTTGTCATCAAACTTAATGATGGTGTTTGAATCGTGCGGAGCCATGCAGTCTTGGGTGTACAGGTACATGCACCCATGAGGGGCCCCTGTGTTGCGGATCAGCGTGGAGGATGTTTTGTTGCCTACCCTCAACACCTCGGGGCAGCTCGTCAGGAAGTCCAGGATCCAGTTGCAGAGGGAGGTGTTCAGTCCCATGGTCCTGAGCTTAGCATTTGTGTTTATTACGGATCCCCATTAGCTGCTGCCAAGGCAGTAACTACTCTTCCTGGGGTCCAGCAAAATTAAGGCAGTTATACAATTTTTAAAACATTACAATACATTGTTAACAAATTTCACAACACACGCCCTTAGGCCCCTACTCCACTACCACATTTCTACAACAGAATATCCATGTGTATGTGTGTGTATAGTGAGTATGTTATCATGTTATCATGTGTTTGTATGCATGTGTCTGTGGCTCTGTTTGTGTTGCTTCACACTTCCATAAGGTGTATTTTTGTTTTTTGTTCTGTTTTTAAATCTAATTTTAATGCTTGCATCAGTTACTTGATGTAGAATAGAGTTCTATGTAGTCATGGCTCTATGTAGTACTGTGTGCCTCCCATAGTCTGTTCTGGACTTGGGGACTGTGAAGAGACCCTTGTTGGCATGTCTTGTGTGGTATACATGGGTGTCCGAGCTTTGTGCCAGGAGTTCAAACAGACAGCTGGATGCATTCAACATGTCAATACCTCTCACAAATATAAGTAGTGATGAAGTCAATCTCTCCTCCACTTTCAGCCAGGAGAGATTGACGTGCATATTATTAATGTTAGCTCTCTGTGTACATCCAAGGGCCAGCTGTGCTGCCCTGTTCTGAGCCAATTGTAATTTTCCCAAGTCCCTCTTTGTGGCACCTGACCACACGACTGAACAGTAATCCAGGTGCGACAAAACTAAGGCCTGTAGGACCTGCCTTGTTGATAGTGCTGTTAAGAAGGTTGAGCAGCGCTTTAATATGGACAGCCTTCTCCCCAACTAATCGCCATCTTAGCTACTGTTGTATCAATATGCTTTGACCATGATAGTTTACAATCCAGCATTACTCGAAGCAGTTTAGTCACCTCAGCCTGCTCAATTTCCACATTATTTATTACAAGATTTAGTTGAGGTTTAGGGTTTAGTGAATGATTTGTCCCAAATACAATGCTTTTAGTTATAGATATACTTAGGACTAACATATTATTTGCCACCCATTCTGAAAATAACTGCAGCTCTTTGTTAAGTGTTGCAGTCATTTCAGTCGCTGTAGTAGCTGACGTGTATAGTGTTGAGTCATCCGCATACATCGACACACTGGCTTTACTCAAAGTCAGTGGCATGTGGTTAGTAAATATTTTAAAAAGTAACGGTCCTAGACAACTACCCTGGGGAATTCCTGATTCAACCTGTATTATGATGGAGAGGCTTCCATTAAAGAACAGCCTCTGTGTTCTGTTGTCAGGTAACTCTTTATCCACAATATAGCAGGTGGTGTAAAGCCATAACACATACATTTTTCCAGCAGCAGAGTAGGATTGATAATGTCAAAAGCCGCACTGAAGTCTAACAAAACAGGCAAAACTCAGAGCATGTGATAAGATTGGAGGGCTCTATGATGTTGAATGCTGAGCTGTAGTCAATGAACAGCATTCTCACATAGTTGTTCCTCTTGTCCAGGTGTGAGAGGGCAGCGTGGAATGCAATACAGATTGATATATCTGTGGATCATGACTACACACTTGAGTGCTAAGGGGAAACAGAAGATACTCTACAGGCATGACGGAGTCCATCCAAATCATCTTGGCTCCTAGACTTCCAAATCATCTTGGCTCCTGGACAGCACTTCAAGCTGCGTTGAAACAATGACTGGTAAATGATCCAAGACCAGCTCAGTTAATCCCTACCATTGTGACATTGAGTCATCATGATGTTGCATCAAATGTACATGACCTTAGGGGCATTGGCAAACACAATGTAAGTAATTTAGTTTATGTACCCCTAATTGCACCGAATACATCTGTTTATCCTACAGCTATTGTAAGCAGTAATCATAAGCCTATAAACCAGAGTTACACTGTTAGCGCTGAGGAGGTGTGCAATTTATGCAGCTCACCCTGCACTATCAGCTCCAATGTAAATAACATGAGGAAGTCTACCTCCAATGAGCTTCCCAGTAAAGCATTAAAAACAATCAAGCAACCCAGAAAAGTGCTAAAAAGAGCCCATATGAACATATGTAGCCTAAGAAACAAGGTCCATGAAGTCAACAACTTGCTTGTGTCACGCGCTGGTCGAAGTATTTTGTGTTTATCTTCATGTATTGGGTCAGGCCAGGGTGTGGCATGGGGTTTTTGTATTGTGGTGTGTTTTGTCTTGGGGTTTTGGTGTGTATGTATTGGGATTGTAGCTAGTGGGGTGATCTAGCAAAGTCTATGGCTGTCTGGAGTGGTTCTCAATCAGAGGCAGGTGTTTATTGTTGTCTCTGATTGGGAACCATATTTAGGCAGCCATATTCTTTGAGTTTGTCGTGGGTGATTGTCCTTAGTGTCCTTGTTCCTGTCTTTGTTAGTTTACACAAGTATAGGCTGTTTCAGTTTTCGTTTCGTTCATTACGTTCTTTTGTTTTGTAGTGTTTGTATTAATTCATGTTTACGTTTGTTCATTAAACATGGATCGCAATCTACACGCTGCATTTTGGTCCGACTCTCCTTCTACCGAAGAAAGCCGTTACAGCTTGTAACAGATGACATTCATATTCTGACTATCTCTGAAACTCACTTAGATACTACCTTTGATGATACAGTGGTACCAATACATGGTTAAAACATATACCAAAAATACATATATGTCAACGGAGGCGTCTATATTCAGAACCAACTTCCTGTAAAGCTAAGAGATGATCTACTGTTAAATACTGTTGAAGTAATATGGCTACAGGTTCATCTGCCTCACCTAAAGCACATTCCCAGTCAGGTCTGGACTTTGACTTGGCCATTCTAACACCTGGATATGTTTATTTTTGAACCATTCCATTGTAGATTTTGCTTTATGTTTTGGATCATTGTCTTGTTGGAAGACACATCTCCGTCCCAGTCTCAGGTCTTTTGCAGACTCCATCAGGTTTTCTTCCAGAATGGTCCTGTATTTGGCTCCATCCATCTTCCCATCAATTTTAGCCATCTTCCCTGTCCCTGCTGAAGAAAAGCAGGCCCAAACCATGATGCTGCCACCACCATGTTTGACAGTGGAGATGGTGTGTTCAGGGTGATGAGCTGTGTTGCTTTTACGCCAAACATAACGTTTTGCATTGTTGCCAAAAGTTCAATTTTTGTTTCATCTGACCAGAGCACCTTCTTCCACATGTTTGGTG
Source organism: Oncorhynchus mykiss (assembly GCF_013265735.2). Lineage (NCBI taxonomy): Eukaryota > Metazoa > Chordata > Actinopteri > Salmoniformes > Salmonidae > Oncorhynchus > Oncorhynchus mykiss. The sequence continues at coordinate 11,129,427 of NC_048576.1, read as the reverse complement.
TGTCTCCCAGGTGGCTTGTGGCAAACTTTAAACAACACTTTTTATGGATATCTTTAAGAAATGGCTTTCTTCTTGCCACTCTTCCATAAAGTCCAGATTTGTGCAATATACGACTGATTGTTGTCCTATGGACAGAGTCTCCCACCTCAGCTGTAGATCTCTGCAGTTCATCCAGAGTGATCATGGGCCTCTTGGCTGCATCTCTGATCAGTCTTCTCCTTGTATGAGCTGAAAGTTTAGAGGGACGGCCAGGTCTTGGTAGATTTGCAGTGGTCTGATACTCCTTCCATTTCAATATTATCGCTTGCACAGTGCTCCTTGGGATGTTTAAAGCTTGGGAAATCTTTTTGTATCCAAATCCGGCTTTAAACTTCTTCACAACCGTATCTCGGACCTGCCTGGTGTGTTTCTTGTTCTTCATGATGCTGAATAATTTTGCACGCCCAATTTTTCAGTTTTTGATTTGTTAAAAAAGTTTGAAATATCCAATAAATGTCGTTCCACCTCATGATTGTGTCCCACTTGTTGTTGATTCTTCACAAAAAAATACAGTTTTATATCTTTATGTTTGAGGCCTGAAATGTGGCAAAAGGTCGCAAAGTTCAAGGGGGCCAAATACTTTCGCAAGGCACTGTACAAAGCTATTTCACAGTAAATGAACTGACAACAGAATTTCAGCATGCTTATAGGGAAGGACACTCAAGAAGCACAGAAATTCCACAAATGACGGATGATTGGTTGAGAGAAATTGATGATGATTGTGGGGGCTGTCTTGTTAGACTTCAGGGCAGCTTTTGACATTATTAATCATAGTCTGCTGCTGGAAAAACACATGTGTTATGGCTTTACACCCCCCGATATAATGTGGAAAAAAAGCTACTTGTCTAACAGAACACAGAAGGTGTTCTTTAATAGAAGCCTCTCAAATATAATCCAGTTAGAGCCAGGAATTCCCCAGGGTAGCTGTTTAGGCCCCTTGCTTTTTTCTATTTTTACTAACAACATGCCACTGACTTTGAGTAAAGCCAGAGTGTCTATGTATGCGGATGACTCAACACTATACGCGTCAGCTACTACAGCAACTGAAATGACTGCAACACTCAACAAAGAGCTGCAGTTAGTTTCAGAGTGGGTGGCGAGGAATAAGTTAGCCCTAAATATTTCTATAACTTAAAGCATTGTATTTTGAGCAAAACACTCTCTAAACCCTAAACCTCAACTAAATATTGTAATAAATAATGTAGAAATTGAGCAAGTTGAGATGACTAAACTGCTTGGAGTAACTCTAGATTGTAAACTGTCATGGTCAAAACATATTGATGCAGTAGTAGCTAAGATGGGGAGAAGTATGTCCATAATAAAGCGATGCTCTGCCTTCTTAACAGCACTATCAACAACGCAGGTCTTACAGGCCCTAGTTTTGTCGCACCTTGACGAATGTTTAGTTGTGTGGTCAGGTGCCACAAAAAAGGACTTAGGAAAATTGCAATTGGCTCAGAACAGGGCAGCACGGCTGGCCCTTGGATGTACACAGAGAGCTAACATTCATAATATGCATGTCAATCTCCTAGCTGAAAGGGGAGGAGAGATTGACTTCTTCACTAATTTTATTTATGAGAGGTTTTGACATGTTGAATGCTCCGAACTGTCTGTTTGAACAACTCGGACACCCATTCATACCGCACAAGATATGCCACAAGAGGTCACTTCGCAGTCCCCAAGTCCAGAACAGACTACGGGAGGCACACAGTACTACATAGAGCCATGACTACATGGAACTCAATTCCACATCAAGTCACTGACGCAAGCAGTAAAATTAGATTGAAAAACAGATTTAAAAAACACCTTATGGAACAGCGGGGACTGTGAAGAAACACAAACATTGGCACAGACACATGCACACACACACACACACACACACACACACACACACACACACACACACACACACACACGGTAACATACGCACTATACATACACATGGATGTAGTACTGTAAATATGTGGTAGTGGTGGAGTAGGGGCCTGAGGGCACACAGTGTGTTGTAGATATGTGGTAGTGGTGGAGTACGGACCTGAGGGCACACAGTGTGTTGTAGATATGTGGTAGTGGTGGAGTAGGGGCCTGAGGGCACACAGTGTGTTGTAGATATGTGGTAGTGGTGGAGTAGGGGCCTGAGGGCACACAGTGTGTTGTATATATGTGGTAGTGGTGGAGTAGGGGCCTGAGGGCACACAGTGTGTTGGGAAATCTGTGAATGTATTATAATGTTTTTAAAATAGTATCAACTGCCTTAATTTCGCTGGACCCCAGGAAGAGTAGTTGCTGCTTTGGCAGCAGCTAATGGGGATCTGTAATAAACACAAATGTACGTATGGCCACTGTGGGGATGATATAGCGGATGCACTTATTAATGAAGCCGGTGACTTATATGGTAAACTCCTCATTGTTATCAGATGAACCCCGGAACAGCGAAACAGTCCTGTAGCTTAACATCTGCTTCATTTGACCACTTCCATGTTGAGTCCCTGGTAATTACTGGCAGAAATGAGGTAAAACAGATTTCAGTTTCCCCGTATTAAAATCTACGGCCACGAGAAGCCTCTGGATGTGCATTATCTTGTTTGCCTATGGCCCTATGCAGCTCATTGAGTGCGATCTTAGTGCATTCATCGGTTTGAGGTAATACTGTAAATAGACAGGTATGAAAAACATAGATGAAAGCACTATTGGTAAAAATAAAAAAAAGTATGGTCTCAGGTTATCATGAGGTATTCTAACTCAGGCAAGCATAACATTGAAATGTATGATTAGAAATTTTGTTCCAGTTTGTTCTCTCGTGATTGTACGTTCGCCAATAGAACGGAGGGTAGAGGCAGTTTATTTGCTTGCCAATGTAGTCTCGTCAGGATGGCTTATTTGCCTCTCTTGCACCATGGCTTCCTCTTTCGAGTCTCGGGGCTTAAGACCTGGTCCGAAGTAAGCTGAACGTACAGAGCTTCCGACTCGTTGAAGTAGAAATTGTCATCCAAATCAAGGTTAGTGCTTGCTGTACTGATGTCCAGAAGCTGTTTTCAGTCATAGGAAACAATGGCAGAGACATGTACCAAAAAAGTTCAAATCAACGTAAAAAACACACGAAAGAGCATGATTGGTCAGGAGCCCGTAAGGCGGCTGCTATCCACTGCAACGCAATCTTTGTCATGATGCCTCATCCCTTTTTTCTGATGTCAGAATGCAACATTTACATTTTTTTACACATACATTTATTTGTTTCAAAAAGGACAATCAACAATTAAAAAATTACAAAGAATGTGTCACGCCCTGGTCTTAGTATTTTGTGTTTTCTTTATTAATTTGGTCAGGCCAGGGTGTGACATGGGTTTATTCATGTGGTGTGTTTTGTTTTGGGGTTTTTGTTAGGTATTGGGTTTGTGGTTTAGTAGGGTGTTCTAGCATAGTCTATGGCTGTCTGGAGTGGTTCTCAATCAGAGGCAGGTGTTTATCGTTGTCTCTGATTGGGAACCATATTTAGGCAGCCATATTCTTTGAGTGTTTCGTGGGTGATTGTTCCTGTCTTTGTGTTTGTTGTCACCAGATAGGCTGTTTAGGTTTTCACACGTTTATTGTTTTGTTAGTTTATTCATGTATAGTTTTTCTTCATTAAAAACATGAATAACCACCACGCTGCATTTTGGTCCGCCTCTCCTTCACCTATAGAAAACCGTTACAGAATGCAATATTTTGTTAACGGAATACACTCCAGGATGTCCAACTGTCATGAATGTAAATGAACTGTGTTATTCATATTATCACACAATCTATTAGACTTCAACAGCGTTTGATTCTCTGGCTCGTGAAGAAAGGAATATCATTTTTTTTACCAGTATGTAATAAAAAGCATTTTGCAGTTTGAGACTATAACTTATGTTTTTACTCCTTCAAATGACGCCTAGTAAAAAAATATAAAAATCACACACACACACACAGTGCCTTGCAGGCGCCTGTTCTCTCTCTCTCTCCTTTAGAAATGATTGGTTGATGTAACACGACACATATTTTTCTCATCTGTGTGTTATCAAGTTGTGGTGCCGTCACACTGCTGATTAGCTGGGGGAATCAGAATCAGACTGAAGGGTAAGTCCTACCAGGATGCGTCAATGTACTGACTTTCACTGTCAGGATTTAAATTCACAACATTTTGAGTATTAGGTACAACTCTTGTTGGGCCATTCTATTTGAGTTATTAATATTGGCAGTCACAGAGGATTGCCTTTATTAAGTCAAATGATAAAATATGGTTGCTGATAACTTTCAAATAGGGTTTAGACTTGGCCAAACTATCAATTTAGTCAGCCCTAAGTCAGATTCCTTGAGTCAGTTCCTTTTCACAGACCCCCCCCCCCCCCCCCCCCCCACTCTAACAAAAAAAAGGATCCCCAGAGAGATTTAGAGTGTGTATACTCATACAGCTTGACCCTCGTGCGAAAAGCATTAAGGACATGAGGTCGCTGCTCGGGAGGCGCTCTAGTCTCTCGTGACAGGCTGTCGCGCACATGAGATTGGGTTCTGGGTTCTTAGATTAGGGGTTCTGTCATCAGTACTGTAGCTAATTGACACATTCAGGAATCTGCTGATTTTAGATGTGGCTACGATTGTCAAATTGTTACATTGTTGTTATTAAAACCATATGTTCTATGCAGGAGACCCTTTCAATGGTTTAAAATGGATTTTAACCACATTTTTAACCACATAAATATTGTAGTAAATAATTGGGTGAAATGTTTTGAAAGCGTGTGAAGATTTAACTCCGAGAACAATTGAATAACAAAATATGTAAATGGTTCTTTAGTCTCAGCTGTTGTTTGTCAGTCAGAGGCTGAGCTAATATGATTTCCTCATCTTAATGAATCTAAATCAGGATTTCCTGAATTAAATTAATCCATTAATCGGCTTTAAGAGCAGATCTTATTACAGTATAATAATCAGGATGCATTCTTCTTGATGCAACACAATTTGATCTATTCTCTTTGGAGCAGCAGTAATACAGTCCAACCCATAATATGTAGTATGTTACATATTTATTCATTTATTACGGCAAACGTTCCTGTTTTTCTTGGTTAACCGTTGCATCTCACACTACAATATAAGTGATGTGTAGATTCGCTGTCATCTGTGTTATGATTTATAACACATTCATAAATGGCAAAAAAAGGACAGTCCAAAAAAGAAATCATAAGAATCAAGGTTTTGAAGTGTCTGTTTATATCTATGAGATTAATCTCATTCATCACAAAAGTGATTGATATTGCATACTACTTTAATTTGAATTGTTTTTCAAACTTAGGGATGACATGCCAGCAGCAAACGAGGACACTACACATCCAAATATATCGGACCAAATGATGAAAGACAAGCACTGTAATTTTGAATTCCTTAAGGTGAGTGTAGAAGAGGTGAAAAAAAAATGATAGATGTCTATCAACAATACAAGCCACCGGGGTCTGACAACTTGGATGGAAAATTACTGAGGATAATTGCAGACGATATTGCCGCTCCTATTTGCCATATTTTCAATTTAAGCCTACTAGAGAGCGTGTGTCCTCAGGCCTGGAGAGAAGCTAAAGTCATTCTGCTACCCAAGAATAGCAAAGCCCCCTTTACTGTCTCAAATAGCCAACCAATCAGCCTGTTACCAACCCTTAGTAAACTTTTGGAGAAAAAATTAGTTTGACCAGATACAATGCTATTTTACAGTAAACAAATTGACAACAGACTTTCAGAACGCTTATAGGGTAGGACATTCAAGAAGCACAGTACTTACAAAAATGACGGATGATTGGCTGAGAGAAATTGATAATAAAACAATTGTGGGGTCTGTTTTGTGGCTTTTGACATTATCGATCATACTCAGCTGCAGGAAAAACGTATGTGTTATGGCTTTATACCCCCCCCCCCCGCTATATTGTGGTTAAAGAGTTACCTGTCTAACAGAACACAGAGGTTGTTCTTTAATGGAAGCATCTCCAACATAATCCAGGCAGAATCAGGAATTCCACAGGGCAGCTGTCTAGGCACCCTTACTTTTTTCAATCTTTACTCATGACATGCCACTGGGTAAAGCCAGAGTGTTTATGTATGCGGATGACTCAACGCTATACACGTTGTCACAAATGTAGAGAGGACTGGGTAGGAGGCAGTCGCAGGTTTAGAACTACTGAATTTATTAAAGCACCATATATAAAAGTGGGACGAAACCCAAAGTGCAAAATAATAAAGTACTCAGGAAATAGTAGGAGAGATTCCTCTCAGGAAAACAAGCAACATTTACTATGACCGACAAAGACAAATGACAGAGGGAGTATATATACAGTGATAGAGTTTGGATGGAACCAGGTGTGTGTAATGATGACGAGACAAGTTCGGGTGTTGATGAGTGAAGGGTGTTTGCCAGCAGCAGGTTCAGCAGCAGCTAGAAGGTCGACGACGCCGAATGCCTGAGCTGGACAGGAGGGAAAGCCAAAGCGAAGGCTGGTGTGAAACACATCAGCTACTACAGCGACTGAAATGACTGCAACACTTGACGACGAGCTGCAATTAGTTTCATAATGATTGGCAAGGAATAAGTTAGTCCTAAATATTTCTAAAACTAAAAGCATTGTGTAACCCTCTCACCAGGCTTGAATTTGACTCTCACGATATTAACTTATGTAGAGTATTTCAACAGCATGGGCTGTTAGGTGGGAAGGACATCTCCAATAAGAATCCCTATTGTAAAACTATCTAGGGTGTTTACAATTAGGGTATTAACTTTAGATGGAATGATTATAGGTTTCTGTTATTGTATAAGGATATGCTTTCCCGTGCATTTAATTAAATTGAAACAGGAAATGACTCCACCAAGGCAACATACATAAGGTTCAAAATGTATATTACTACATTTTCGGAGCACCACATCAAAAAAAAAAAAAAAAACCCCAGTGAGTTGTGCACAACCCATTTCCAAATTATTTCAAGCTTGCTTAACCCGTTGGCGCGCGTTGGAGCTAAAAAAAAAAAAATGACGACACACATAAAGTACCGATGCTCTCACTACTCGTAGAAATTCCCTCAGTGAAGTATGGCAGTTCCTTGCAGGTTTCCTCACAAGATCCACAGCAAGCACAGCTATCAATGCAGACAGCCCTCTTTAGGAGTAACCTATATACTATGGGAACATGAACTCTTTAATCTTTCCCAAGCAATTCTCTCTCGGTGTTACACGATGCTAGGCTAACCCCAAGGCTGTCCAATACCTCCACGATGAGACGGTAGCTTCGGTCTTTCTTAACAAAATTATAACAACTCTCTTATAAAATAAAATCGGTATTTCCCTTCAAAACTCGGTAGGTATGGGTTTTGTTCAATTTTTATTGTCTTCTGTTATAATTCTTCTTCACCAACGGTCATAATGTAATGTCCGTCCTTAACTCAATGTCTCGCTCCCTCTCTTTTTTCCCAGGCCACCCGTTAACCAGGTCAACTCCCATTGTCCACAGCTTAACAAGCGACCTTATTGGTCAAAACTTAAACTTAAAAGTAAACCAATCTATTCACATATACATTAAATAAATATTTATTCAAAATAAATGCATTAACAATATTACAATTCAGAAGCAATTCAAACTCATTTTACATATAATACCAATTAATCATGACAAATAAACTCAATACTTGGTTCTAACAAGGGTATTACAATTGTATATGGGACAAATCATTCACTAAACCCTAAACCTCAGCTAAATATTGTAATAAATAATGTGTAAATTGAGCAAGTTGAGGTGACTAAACTGAGTAACCCTGGATTGTAAACTATCATGGTCAAAGCATATTGATACAACAGTAGCTAAGATGGCGATTAGATGGGGAGAAGGCTGTCCATATTAAAGCGCTGCTCTACCTTCTTAACAGCACTATCAACAAGGCAGGTCCTACAGGCCCTAGTTTCGTCGCACCTGGATTGCTGTTCAGTCATGTGGTCAGGTGCCACAAAGAGTGACTTGGGAAAATTACAATTGGCTCAGAACAGGGCAGCACAGCTGGCCCTTGGATGTACACAGAGAGCTAACATTCATACTATGCACGTCAATCTCTCATGGCTGAAAGGAGAGCTTGTTTTCATCACTACTTGTATATGTGAAAGGTATTTGAACTACTGGCACAGAGCTCGGACACCCATGTATACCACACAAGACATGCCAACAGGGGTCTCTTCACAGTCCCCAAGTCCAGAACAGACTATGGGAGGCGCACAGTACTACATAGAGACATGACTACATGTAACTCTATTCCACATCAAGTAACTGACGCAACTAGTACAATTAGATTTAAAAACAGATACAAATACACCTTATGGAACAGCAGGGACTGTGAAGCAACACAAACATTGGCGCAGACACATGCATATAAACCCACACGATAACATACGCACTATACACACACACACACATGGATTTAGTACTGTAGATATGTGGTAGTGGTGGAGTAGGGGCCTGAGGGCACACAGTGTGTTGTGAAATCTGTGAATGTATTGTAATGTTTGAAATTGTATAACTGCCTTAACTTCGCTGGACCCCAGGAAGGGTAGTTGCTGCTTTGGCAGGAACTAATGGGGATCCATAATAAATACAAATACAAACACAAATTGCACGCTCCATCAAAACTTGAGACATCTGTGGCATTGTGTTGTGTTTTCTAAATATTTAGGATGAACTTATTCCTTGCCATCCATTCTGAAACTAACTGTAGCTTTTTTTTTAAGTGTTGCAGTCATTTCAGTCGCTGTAGTAGCTGACGTGTGTCACACCAGCCTTTGCTTTGGCTCTCCCTCCTGTCCAGCTCAGGCTGGAGGCCCTCATCAAGCTGAGGCCATGGGTCTCAACCCCGCCCTGTGCAATTGGGTCCTGGACTTTCTGACAGGCCGCCCCCAGCTGGTGAAGGTAGGAAAGAACATCTCCACTTCTCTGGCCCTCAACACTGGGGCCCCACAAGGGTGTGTGGTCAGCCCTCTCCTGTACTCCCTGTTCCCCCAGGACTGCGTGGCCAAGTTTGCAGACGACAAAACAGTAGTGGGCTTGATCACCAACAATGACGAGACAGCCTACAGGGAGGAGATGAGGGCACTCGGAGTGTGGTGTCAGGAAAACAACCTCTCACTCAAACGTCAACAAAACAAAGGAGATGATCGTGAACTTCAGGAAACAGCAGAGGGAGCACCCCCCTATCCACATTGAAGGGACAGTAGTGGAAAAGGTGGAAAGTTTTAAGTTCCTGGGCATACACATCACAAACAAACCGAAATTGTCCACCCACACAGACAGTGTGGTGAGGAAGGCACAACAGCGCCTCTTCAACCTCAGGAAGCTGAAGAAATTTGGCTTGTCACCCAAAACCCTGACAAATTTGTACTGATGTATCACAGCCTGGTACGGCAACTGCACAACCGTCAACCGCAAGGCTCTCCGGAGGGTGGTGCGGTCTTCACAACACATCACCGGGGGCAAACTAAAACCTACAGCACAGGAAGGACAACAACCACCCAAACAACTGCCTGTTCACACTGCTATCATCCAGAAGGCGAGGTCAGTACAGATGCATCAAAGCTGGGACCGAGAGATTGAAAAACAGCTTATATCTCAAGGTCATCAGACTGCCAAACATCAATCACTAACTCAGCGAGGCTGCTGCCTACATCTAGACCCAATCACTGGACACTTTAAAAGAAATGGATCGCTAGTCACTTTAAACAATGCCACTTTAAATAATGCCACTTTAATAATGTTTACATATCTTACATTACTCATATCACTTGTATGTACTGTATTTTATACCATCTATTGCACCTTGCCTATGCCGCTCGTCCATCGCTCATCCATATATTTTATGTACACATTCTCATTCACCCCTTTAGATTTGTGTGTATTAGGTAGTTGTTGGGGAATTGTTAGATTACTTGTTAGATATTACTGCACGGTCAGAACTAGAAGTACAAGCATCTCCCTTCACTCGCATTGACATCTGCTAACCATGTGTATGTGACCAATAAAAATTGATTTGATTTGATTTTGACAAAACTGCACATTTTAAAGTGGCTTTTATTGTCCACGCCACAAGTTGCATCTGTGTAATGATCATGCTGTTTAATCAGCTTCTTGATATGCCACAGCTGTCAGGTGGATGGATTATCTTGGCAAAGGAGAAAAACTCACTAACAGGGATGTAAACAAATTTGTGCACAAAAGTTGAGAAAAATAAGCTTTTTACGCATCTGGAACATTTCTGGGGTCTTTTATTTCAGCTCATGAAACACAGGACCAACACTTTACATGTTGCGTTTCTATTTTTTGTTGAGTATATATACTACCAGTTTGATAGAGTGAATTGATTGATCTTATTAGGAATTTAGAATGTTCTCCACCTAAATGGAATGAATGATTTTGTCCCTCACATTGCAGTTGTAATGTCTTGTAATGTCGTTACACATCATCTTAACTGCATCAACTTCATTACATAAATCATTAGTTTTGTCTCAGTTTGAAGGCAACATACTGTAAGTTTACATAAAGCTGGTACAACATAACAGGCATGACTAGCGAACAACCCATTCATAGTCCAAATAGAGCAAACCCTAAAACTGACCCTTACCTTAACGAAACCCTCAAATCCTAACCCTAACCTACGTTTAACCAATTAGGACATTTAACATGTGTTCGCCAGCAAGTCACGTTCCTAAAGTTTTTCCAAGTTAATTGACTGCTGCTGGATGGCTTGCATCAGATATCATGAGTATGGGGATACGCTCATGGGTCCAGTGTACAGGTGTGTTTGTGTAGCCTATGTATGAAGCCTGTCGTCGTGGCCTGTTTTCTCCATGTTTGTGTAGACTGTGTTAAACATCATATATCATTCTGTGTGAAAGCCGGTCCCTAGGGCCTGTTTTCCATGTTGTCAAATGGTTGCCACTTTTAAAACGATGTATTATTCTCTGACTATATATGAGGATCTCTATATACCCGTTTTATGTGGTTTCTATGTCTCCCTCTCTGCGTTGTTCGTCTAACTTACGTCCCGTATAATGGTTTCATCCCATTGTTAGTCTCTCCCTCCACCCAAATGTGTGTTTACACAACTAATGAGCTTTTTGTTTCAGGGCCCAAACATTTGATCCTTTTTTATTTATCCTCCGGTTTATATCATATTGGGTTGCATAGCTATGCCGTCAAAACAAACAAAAACACAAGTATGTAAATGAGAGCGAGAGGGAACCTTTTCAACTCAATAAAGGACACTAACAATACTGAAATATAATGAGTGTTTCAATCAAGTTTGTGTTAACCCTATCTATAAATGGGATAGTATAAACTAGACGTTGAACTGACGTGTGTGCCCAGTGGGAGGCGACCCAACTGTTATTTATGACTTTTATCATTTCACATTTTAGCCAATTCAATTGCAGTAATTCCATTACAGATTTGTTGGTATTTTGTTAGAGATTTGGTGACAGAATAACGAGTTTTAATAACTTAATCAGTAAAAACACTATTACAAACTGGTAGGTCTACTTTTACTTTTGTGAACATTATTATCCCTCTTCATGACGGAGAGAAATTAGAAAATATCTTTAAAATATGTTGTGGTTTTGGTAGTGGAATTACAAGGCACAAGGCGATGTTTCTTAAACTTACAGAAGGCAAATCATTTCTCCAAAATTAAATGTGTGTTGATATTATTTTCTGGTAGATGTTGTCTAAGAGACGCCTTTTCCATCTGTTGGACCAGAAATCAAAACCTTGGCTTATTCAAATTTGTTAGGAGGAGAAATTGGTTGGAAAATGTATATATGCCAACGTTTCACTAAATATAGACTTAACTTTAATTTGACATCCAATTTGACATGCTCCTATGAACATGGGACCTTTTAGATTGAAATGCCAAAGGCAAACAAATGGACAAAGTTGATGTGAGTTGTTGTGGCCTCTCTCTCTCTCTCTCTCTCACAGTAATGTCCTCTACTCCCATAAAGGTTAGAGAGATATCAGTTACTGAAAAATGACTATTTCTTTCTCATGGCTGTTTTATATTATTTCTACAACTTACAAGTGCCACAGTTTGTAAAATATGTGCACATAATTCAGACTGAAAGAGTCTATGTACATAGTTGATTTCAAATGAACCGGTATCATTTATTCTGGGCAGGGTAGAAAACGTTATGTTAGTTTTTCAGCTGGAACTAATCCTTTTATGCCTCATAGACCATGAATGCCAAGACTCAAGTCTTTTACTTGACTTTGCAGACTGAATTTACATGTAGGTTTCAATCCCAGCAGCAGGTCTAATTGAATGAACTTGACAAGATTTAATCACTGATATGATATGCAAGCAGCGTTACCTGTCCATGTCAACAAGAGACACAGCTTTTGTTGCACACACACACACACACACACACACACACACACACACACACACACACACACACACACACACACACACACACACACACACACACACACACACACACACACACACACACACACACACACTTCTGAAGGGGGAAAATGGTATAATGCATTTCAGCTTCATCTATCTTGCATGTCGTTTGGATAATGCTATGGCAACAGCTGAAAACATTGCACGTTGAGAAAACATTGCACTGTAAGTTGCATACAGTATTAATGTACATACAGAATGTACCCTGGCAACAGCAAGAGGCATTTAGGTTTAAATAAACAAACCGTAGCCCTTTACACCTGTACCCATATGCGGGTTGAAAATGGCAGATTTGGGCACTGAGACAGCGCTTAAAGTGGAACGTAGTGGCTTTACAATAATGCATGACGTCAGAGCTCCGGCTCACCTGTGAGTCCAAATGTGCACTTCACATTTCCATATCCTAAAACTCAGGTCATATGATGGAACAGTTACAAGACGACATGGCGTCATACTCTGGGTTGTTCTGAACAGAATGGGCCTATTTGTTTGTCTGTTGTGAAGAAAATCTTCAGCTGAACACACACCTGAATGCACTCATGACTCCTTTCTATCCGCGCCAAAATTACAATCTGTTTTTCTGAATTGCCTCGTGAAAGCCTAACACTCTAAGATATTTTTTTATAATTTAGCTAGTCATGTTGGCAATAGATCAAGCTTCCAAATGCATTTTACACACCTGACCCAGATTGCGATTTACAACGGGCTGTTTTTGGATTATGTAAACAACAACAGTAATCGTGTGAAGGCGGGGATGCAGGGCTGTGTTCCAAACAAAACAACTACAAGTGTGTTTGCTCTAGCTCCTCAACGACACAGATAGGAGATAGGAGAAACACATTGTAGTTGAAGACTCTTCTATGAGTCATAAAAATGCATTTACATTTCTTCAGAACTGTGAACACTTTGGAGAGGTGTGTGTGTGTGTGTGTGTGTGTGTGTGTGTGTGTGTGTGTGTGTGTGTGTGTGTGTGTGTGTGTGTGTGTGTGTGTGTGTGTGTGTGTGTGTGTGTGTGTGTGTGTGTGTGTGTGTGACCACTTGGAGACACCAGTTAGTCCTCTCACTCAAAACCTTGTCATTTATTTGGTCTTATGTTGCAGCTACCCCACATTTTCCAGGAATATTCTTATCATGTTACTGAATGTATCCAGAGTATTTTCAGAGTCTGTTATACACAAATGCAATGAAAAGTACAGGAAATGTAAAATGCACATCAAATCAACATCGTAATGTTGGGATTCAGTTTTGTCAGGTGAACTGTTGTCCTCTACTTTGGTCTAATATTTTTCCCATATTCTCCAAACTGTTCTCTTTCTATTACGACATTTGAATTTAGCCCTATCCATCTATCCATTTAAGCCAATTCCCATGAGTGTAATGTGCAATACAG
>NC_048576.1:11023012-11110512 GCF_013265735.2 Oncorhynchus mykiss | reverse complement strand
ACCATACTTGTACATTTGCCTCATAGCTGAACACGTGGGTTAGCTCCCCGAACTAATCCCTTAGTTTTACAACAGAGGGCTAACACAGTCTTGTGACACACCGTATACCGGAGTTAGAACCCAATAGGTCACATTAGTACTATTTGAGTACCTATACAAGGTGTTGCTGTGGAGTCAGATAAGTGTTTCAGAAGGTTGAATGCAACACTGAGTGTTTAAATGTTTTTATTCTCGAATCAATGCCTAGGCTTTAGTTCAGTGCACTAACCCAATCGTTACATTAGTAATGTGTAAGCTATGGATGGGGGTTTGAAATCATTTCTCTTTTCTAATAGTATCATGAATTTATGTTGGATATCCGGATATATGTGTTTTTTGCAACTTATGTTTATTTATTTTTTACCCGGAGCACCGCTGCATGAGGGAGAGAGGCTGGCTCTCTATTGCTGTGGAGGTGCCTGTGTGTGATCAGATGGCAGCCAGAGGACGGAGGGAGAGAGGCTGGCTCTCTATTGCTGTGGAGGTGCCTGTGTGTGATCAGATGGCAGCCAGAGGACGGAGGGAGAGAGGCTGGCTCTCTATTGCTGTGGAGGTGCCTGTGTGTGATCAGATGGGAGCCAGAGGACGGAGGGAGAGAGGCTGGCTCTCTATTGCTGTGGAGGTGCCTGTGTGTGATCAGATGGCAGCCAGAGGACGGAGGGAGAGAGGCTGGCTCTCTATTGCTGTGGAGGTGCCTGTGTGTGATCAGATGGCAGCCAGAGGACGGAGGGAGAGAGGCTGGCTCTCTATTGCTGTGGAGGTGCCTGTGTGTGATCAGATGGGAGCCAGAGGACGGAGGGAGAGAGGCTGGCTCTCTATTGCTGTGGAGGTGCCTGTGTGTGATCAGATGGCAGCCAGAGGACGGAGGGAGAGAGGCTGGCTCTCTATTGCTGTGGAGGTGCCGGTGTGTGATCAGATGGGAGCCAGAGGACGGAGGGAGAGAGGCTGGCTCTCTATTGCTGTGGAGGTGCCTGTGTGTGATCAGATGGCAGCCAGAGGACGGAGGGAGAGAGGCTGGCTCTCTATTGCTGTGGAGGTGCCTGTGTGTGATCAGATGGGAGCCAGAGGACGGAGGGAGAGAGGCTGGCTCTCTATTGCTGTGGAGGTGCCTGTGTGTGATCAGATGGCAGCCAGAGTACGGAGGGAGAGAGGCTGGCTCTCTATTGCTGTGGAGGTGCCTGTGTGTGATCAGATGGCAGCCAGAGGACGGAGGGAGAGAGGCTGGCTCTCTATTGCTGTGGAGGTGCCTGTGTGTGATCAGATGGCAGCCAGAGGACGGAGGGAGAGAGGCTGGCTCTCTATTGCTGTGGAGGTGCCTGTGTGTGATCAGATGGCAGCCAGAGGACGGAGGGAGAGAGGCTGGCTCTCTATTGCTGTGGAGGTGCCTGTGTGTGATCAGATGGCAGCCAGAGGACGGAGGGAGAGAGGCTGGCTCTCTATTGCTGTGGAGGTGCCTGTGTGTGATCAGATGGCAGCCAGAGGACGGATGGAGAGAGGCTGGCTCTCTATTGCTGTGGAGGTGCCTGTGTGTGATCAGATGGCAGCCAGAGGACGGAGGGAGAGAGGCTGGCTCTCTATTGCTGTGGAGGTGCCTGTGTGTGATCAGATGGCAGCCAGAGTACGGAGGGAGAGAGGCTGGCTCTCTATTGCTGTGGAGGTGCCTGTGTGTGATCAGATGGCAGCCAGAGGACGGAGGGAGAGAGGCTGGCTCTCTATTGCTGTGGAGGTGCCGGTGTGTGATCAGATGGGAGCCAGAGGACGGAGGGAGAGAGGCTGGCTCTCTATTGCTGTGGAGGTGCCTGTGTGTGATCAGATGGCAGCCAGAGTATGGAGGGAGAGAGGCTGGCTCTCTATTGCTGTGGAGGTGCCTGTGTGTGATCAGAGGACGGAGGGAGAGAGGCTGGCTCTCTATTGCTGTGGAGGTGCCGGTGTGTGATCAGATGGGAGCCAGAGGACGGAGGGAGAGAGGCTGGCTCTCTATTGCTGTGGAGGTGCCTGTGTGTGATCAGATGGCAGCCAGAGGACGGAGGGAGAGAGGCTGGCTCTCTATTGCGGTGGAGGTGCCTGTGTGTGATCAGACGGGAGCCAGAGGACAGAGGGAGAGAGGCTGGCTCTCTATTGCTGTGGAGGTGCCTGTGTGTGATCAGATGGCAGCCAGAGGACGGAGGGAGAGAGGCTGGCTCTCTATTGCTGTGGAGGTGCCTGTGTGTGATCAGATGGGAGCCAGAGGACGGAGGGAGAGAGGCTGGCTCTCTATTGCTGTGGAGGTGCCTGTGTGTGATCAGATGGGAGCCAGAGGACGGAGGGAGAGAGGCTGGCTCTCTATTGCTGTGGAGGTGCAGGTGTGTGATCAGATGGGAGCCAGAGGACAGAGGGAGAGAGGCTCTCTCTCTATTGCTGTGGAGGTGCCGGTGTGTGATCAGATGGGAGCCAGAGGACAGAGGGAGAGAGAGAGACACAGCCAAGGCAACTCGGCTACAGCCAAGACTAGCTAACTTGCAGTAGCCACAATGTTATGTATCATCCCATATGTATGTCTTGACTGGAGTAGCCTAGAGAAGCTAACTAACTAGCTAGATAAGCTAGCCATCTATAGCTAGCTAGGCTAATTGAGGCCACATGCTGCGCTTCCACGACCCTAAAACATTGTGTCAAGTTGCATGGATGTCATTTGGGTGGTGGACCATTCTTGATACACACAGGAAACTGTTCACCCTCGGAATGGCACAAATACACAATCCATGTCTCAAGGCTTAAAAATCCTTATTTAACCTGTCTCCTCCCCTTCATCTACACTGATGGAAGTGGATTTAACAGGTGACATCAACAAGGGATCATAGCTTTCACCTGGATTCACCTAATAAAGTCTGTCATGGAAAGAGCAAGTTTTCTTAATGTTTTGCACACTTAGTGTATACAATGTGTTCGGAAAGTATTCAGACCCTTTGGCTTTTTCCACAATTTGTTAAGTTACTGCCTTATTCTAAAACAGGTTCAATCGTTTTCCCCCTCATCAATCTACACAAAACACCCCAAAATGACAAAGCAAAAACTGTTTTTTTTTTTAAATTTCGGTAATCAGTAATTTGTTGAAGCACCTTTGGCAGCGATTACATCCTCGGATCTTCTTGGCTATGACTCTACAATCTTGGCAACACCTGTATTTGGGAAGTTTCTCCCATTCTACTCTGCAGATCCTCTCAAGTTCTATCAGGTTGGATGGGGAGAGTCGCTGCAAAGATATTTTCAGGTATCTTCAGAGATGTTCGATCGAGTTCAAGACCGGGCTCTGGCTGGGCCACTCAAGGACATTCAGAGACTTGTCCCAAAACCACTCCTGCATTGTCTTGGCTGTGTGCTTAGGGTTGTTCTCCTGTTGGAAGGTGAACCTCCTGAGCGTTCTGGAGCAGGTTGTCATCAAGGATTTCTCTTTACTTTGCTCCGTTCATTTTTCCCTCCATCCTGACTAGTCTCCTAGTCCCTGCTGCTGATCAACATCCCCAGAGCATAATGCTGCCACCACCATGCTTCACAGTAGGGATGGTGCTACAGAGATGGTTGTTCTTCTGGAAGGTTTTCTCGTCTCCAAAGAGGAACTCTGGAGCTCTGTCAGAGTGACTATCGGGTTCTTGGTCACCTCCCTGACCAAGTCCCTTCTCCCCCGATTGCTCAGTTTTGTGGCCAGCTCTAGGAAAAGTGTTGGAGGTTCCAAACTATCATTTAAGAGTGATGGAGGCCACTGTGTTCTTGGGGAACTTCAATGCTGCAGACATTTTTTGGAACCTTTCCCCAGATCTGTGCCTCGACACAACCCTGTCTCGGAGCTCTATGGACAATTCCTTCTAACTCATGGCTTGGTTTTTGCTCTGACATGCACTGTCAACTGTGGGACCTTATACAGTGCCTTGCGAAAGTATTCGGCCCCCTTGAACTTTGCGACCTTTTGCCACATTTCAGGCTTCAAACATAAAGATATAAAACTGTATTTTTTTTGTGAAGAATCAACAACAAGTGGGACACAATCATGAAGTGGAACGACATTTATTGGATATTTCAAACTTTTTTAACAAATCCAAAACTGAAAAATTGGGCGTGCAAAATTATTTCAGTGAGGATCTCTGAATGATCCGATGTTGACCTAAATGACTAATGATGAAAAATACAATCCACCTGTGTGTAATCAAGTCTCCGTATAAATGCACCTGCACTGTGATAGTCTCAGAGGTCCGTTAAAAGCGCAGAGAGCATCATGAAGAACAAGGAACACACCAGGCAGGTCCGAGATACTGTTGTGAAGAAGTTTAAAGCCGGATTTGGATACAAAAAGATTTCCCAAGCTTTAAACATCCCAAGGAGCACTGTGCAAGCGATAATATTGAAATGGAAGGAGTATCAAACCACTGCAAATCTACCAAGACCTGGCCGTCCCTCTAAACTTTCAGCTCATACAAGGAGAAGACTGATCAGAGATGCAGCCAAGAGGCCCATGATCACTCTGGATGAACTGCAGAGATCTACAGCTGAGGTGGGAGACTCTGTCCATAGGACAACAATCAGTCGTATATTGCACAAATCTGGCCTTTATGGAAGAGTGGCAAGAAGAAAGCCATTTCTTAAAGATATCCATAAAAAGTGTTGTTTAAAGTTTGCCACAAGCCACATGGGAGACACACCAAACATGTGGAAGAAGGTGCTCTGGTCAGATGAAACCAAAATTGAACTTTCTGGCAACAATGCAAAACGTTATGTTTGGCGTAAAAGCAACACAGCTGACCACACCATCCCCACTGTCAAACATGGTGGTGGCAGCAACATGGTTTGGGCCTGCTTTTCTTCAGCAGGGACAGGGAAGATGGTTAAAATTGATGGGAAGATGGATGGAGCCAAATACAGGACCATTCTGGAAGAAAACCTGATGGAGTCTGCAAAAGACCTGAGACTGGGACGGAGATTTGTCTTCCAACAAGACAATGATCCAAAACGTAAAGCAAAATCTACAATGGAATGGTTCAAAAATAAACATATCCAGGTGTTAGAATGGCCAAGTCAAAGTCCAGACCTGAATCCAATCGAGAATCTGTGGAAAGAACTGAAAACTGCTGTTCACAAATGCTCTCCATCCAACCTCACTGAGCTCGAGCTGTTTTGCAAGGAGGAATGGGAAAAAATGTCAGTCTCTCGATGTGCAAAACTGATAGAGACATACCCCAAGCGACTTACAGCTGTAATCGCAGCAAAAGGTGGCGCTACAAAGTATTAACTTAAGGGGGCTGAATAATTTTGCATGCCCAATTTTTCAGTTTTTGATTTGTTAAAAAGGTTTGAAATATCCAATAAATGTCGTTTCACTTCATGATTGTGTCCCACTTGTTGTTGATTCTTCACAAAAAAATACAGTTTTATATCTTTATGTTTGAAGCCTGAAATGTGTCAAAAGGTCGCAAAGTTCAAGGCGGCCGAATACTTTCGCAAGGCACCGTATATACAGGTGTTTGCCTTTCCAAATCATGCCCACAGGTGGACTCCAATCAAGTTGTAAAAGCATCTCAAGGACGATCAATGAAAACAGAATACACCTGAGCTCAATTTCGTGTCTCATAGCAAAGGGTCTGAATACTTATGTAAATAAGGTATATCTGTTTTTTATTTTGAATACATTTACAAATATTTTAAAAAGCTGTTTTAGCCTTTGTGGTTATAGGGTATTGTGATGTCATTATGGGGTATTGTGTGTAGATTGATGAGGATTTCTTTTTAATTAATCAATTTTAGAATAAGGCTGTAATGTAACAATATGTGGGAAAAGTCAAGGGATCTGAATACTTTCCGAGTACACAATATATAGGTCCAAATAAATATATATATAAATATAAATGTATATAAACATTTATATATTTGACTTTTCTCGTTCTGATATTTGTGTGTGTATTATTTTGTATTGTTCGGTATTACCGCACTGTTGGAGTTGGAAACGTAAGCATTTTGCTACACCTGCGATAACATCTGCAAAATATGTGTACGTGACCAATAATCAGATTGATTTGATTTGGTTACTCGTTGTAACCTGCTCCTTCTCATTCCATCTTGCATTGCTTTAGTGAACTCTCACTCCACTTGAACACATTGAGCCTTTTCTTTCCCTTAATTGGCCAACATAAACAACAAGCTACACAATAA
This sequence comes from Oncorhynchus mykiss, assembly GCF_013265735.2. Classification (NCBI taxonomy): domain Eukaryota; kingdom Metazoa; phylum Chordata; class Actinopteri; order Salmoniformes; family Salmonidae; genus Oncorhynchus; species Oncorhynchus mykiss. The sequence continues at coordinate 11,104,296 of NC_048576.1, read as the reverse complement.
GCTACACACGTGAAAACTGTAGTCCAACTATATTAAAACGTTTGTTGCTTTATTAATATGTCATGTATTGTCATGTTGTGTCTTTCTGTCCTTTCCTTTCACCCTGTCTCCCTCTGCTGGTCGTATTAGGTTACCTTTTCTCCCCCGCTTTCCCCCAGCTGTTCCTTGTCTCCTCTTGACTACCTCGTCACCCCTTCTCCCACCTGTTCCCCTTTTCCCTCTGATTAGTCCCCTATATCTCTCTCTGTTTTTGTTCCTGTCCTTGTCGGATTCTTGTTTGTTGTGTTTCATGCCTGAGCCAGACTATCGTCATGTTTGCTGTAACCTTGTCCTGTCCTGTCGGAATCTGCCGGTCTATCTGAGCCTACCTATGTTTGGTTATTAAAGAAGCTCTGTTTAAGTTAGTTCGCTTTTGGGTCCTCATTCACTCACCGTAACAGAAGAATCCGACCAAGAATGGACCCAGCGACTTCGGATCCTCTCCACTCAGCCGTCGAGATCCAGGGAGCGATGCTAGGCAGACACGAGCAGGAATTGTCTGCTGCTCGACATGCCGTTTAGACCCTGGCCACCCAAGTCTCCAACCTCACAGAACAGGTTCACCATCTCCGCCTCGATCCACCGGCCACTTCCAGGGCTTTCGAATCTCCGGAGCCCAGAATCAATAACCCGCCGTGTTACTCTGGGGAGCCCACTGAATGCCGCTCGTTCCTCACCCAGTGTGATATTGTGTTTTCTCTCCAGCCCAACACTTACTCCAGGAGCACTGCTCGTGTCGCCTACGTCATATCTCTCCTTATTGGACGGGCTCGTGAGTGGGGCACGGCAATCTGGGAGGCAAGGCCTGAGTGTACTAACCAGTATCAGGACTTTAAGGAGGAGATGATACGGGTTTTTGATCGATCTGTTTTTGGGGAGGAGGCTTCCAGGGCCCTGTCTTCCCTATGTCAAGGTAATCGATCCATAACAGACTACTCTATTGAGTTTCGCACTCTTGCTGTCTCCAGTGGCTGGAACGAGCCGGCTTTGCTCGCTCGTTTTCTGGAGGGTCTCCGCGCAGAGGTAAAGGATGAGATTCTCTCCCGGGAGGTCCCTTCCAGCGTGGATTCCCTGATTGAACTCGCTATTCGCATTGAGCGACGGGTTGATCTTCGTCACCGAGCTCGTGGAAAGGAGCTCGCGTTCTCCGTTGCCCCCCTCTCCGCATCACTACCATCTTCCTCTGCCGGCTCGGGAGCTGAGCCTATGCAGCTGGGAGGTATCCGCATCTCGACTAAGGAGAGGGAACGGAGAATCACCAACCGCCTCTGTCTCTATTGCGGTTCTGCTGGTCATTTTGTCACTTCATGTCCAGTAAAAGCCAGAGCTCATCAGTAAGCGGAGGGCTACTGGTGAGCGCTACTACTCCTGTCTCTCCTTCAAGATCCTGCACTACCTTGTCGGTCCATCTACGCTGGACCGGTTCGTCAGCTTCCTGCAGTGCCTTAATAGACTCTGGGGCGGAGGGCTGTTTTATGGACGAGACCTGGGCTCGGGAACATGACATTCCTCTCAGACAGTTAAGGGAGTCCACGGCCTTGTTCGCCCTGGATGGTAGTCCTCTCCCCAGGATTCAGCGTGAGACGCTACCTTTAACCCTCACTGTTTCTGGTAATCATAGCGAAACCATTTCTTTTTTGATTTTTCGTTCACCTTTTACACCTGTTGTTTTGGGCCATCCCTGGCTAGTTTGTCATAATCCTTCCATTAATTGGTCTAGTAATTCTATCCTCTCCTGGAACGTCTCTTGTCATGTGAAATGTTTAATGTCTGCTATCCCTCCTGTTCCCTCTGTCTCTTCTTCACAGGAGGAGCCTGGTGATTTGACAGGGGTGCCGGAGGAATATCACGATCTGCGCACGGTGTTCAGTCGGTCCAGGGCCACCTCTCTTCCTCCACACCGGTCGTATGATTGTAGTATTGATCTCCTTCCGGGAACCACTCCCCCCCGGGGTAGACTATACTCTCTGTCGGCTCCCGAACGTAAGGCTCTCGAGGATTATTTGTCTGTAGCTCTTGACGCCGGTACCATAGTCCCCTCCTCCTCTCCCGCCGGAGCGGGGGTTTTTTTTGTCAAGAAGAAGGACGGGTCTCTGCGCCCCTGCATAGATTATCGAGGGCTGAATGACATAACAGTTAAGAATCGTTATCCGCTTCCTCTTATGTCTTCAGCCTTCGAGATCCTGCAGGGAGCCAGGTTTTTCACTAAGTTGGACCTTCGTAACGCTTACCATCTCGTGCGCATCAGGGAGGGGGACGAGTGGAAGACGGCGTTTAACACTCCGTTAGGGCACTTTGAATACCGGGTTCTTCCTTTCGGCCTCGCTAACGCTCCAGCTGTCTTTCAGGCATTAGTCAATGATGTCCTGAGAGACATGCTGAACATCTTTGTTTTCGTTTACCTTGACGATATCCTGATTTTTTCACCGTCACTCCAGATTCATCTTCAGCACGTTCGACGTGTCCTCCAGCGCCTTTTAGAGAATTGTCTTTTTGTGAAGGCTGAGAAGTGCACTTTTCATGCCTCCTCCGTCACATTTCTCGGTTCTGTTATTTCCGCTGAAGGCATTAAGATGGATCCCGCTAAGGTCCAAGCTGTCATTGATTGGCCCGCCCCTAAGTCACGCGTCGAGCTGCAGCGCTTTCTCGGCTTCGCGAACTTCTATCGTCGTTTCATCCGTAATTTCGGTCAGGTGGCAGCTCCTCTCACAGCCCTTACTTCTGTCAAGACGTGCTTTAAGTGGTCCGTTTCCGCCCAGGGAGCTTTTGATCTCCTCAAGAATCGTTTTACATCCGCTCCTATCCTTGTTACACCTGACGTCTCTAGACAGTTCGTTGTCGAGGTTGACGCGTCAGAGGTGGGCGTGGGAGCCATTCTTTCTCAGCGCTCCCTCTCTGACGACAAGGTCCACCCATGCGCGTATTTTTCTCATCGCCTGTCGCCGTCGGAACGTAACTATGATGTGGGAAACCGCGAACTGCTCGCCATCCGGTTAGCCCTAGGCGAATGGCGACAGTGGTTGGAGGGGGCGACCGTTCCTTTTGTCGTTTGGACTGACCATAGGAACCTTGAGTACATCCGTTCTGCCAAACGACTTAATGCGCGTCAGGCGCGCTGGGCGCTGTTTTTCGCTCGTTTCGAGTTCGTGATTTCTTATCGTCCGGGCTCTAAGAACACCAAGCCTGATGCTTTATCTCGTCTCTTCAGTTCTTCAGTAGCCTCCACTGACCCCGAGGGGATTCTCCCTGAGGGGCGTGTTGTCGGGTTGACTGTCTGGGGAATTGAGAGGCAGGTAAAGCAAGCGCTCACTCACACTCCGTCGCCGCGCGCTTGTCCTAGGAACCTTCTTTTCGTTCCCGTTCCTACTCGTCTGGCCGTTCTTCAGTGGGCTCACTCTGCCAAGTTAGCCGGCCACCCTGGCGTTCGGGGTACGCTTGCTTCCATTCGCCAGCGTTTTTGGTGGCCCACCCGGGAGCATGACACGCGTCGTTTCGTGGCTGCTTGTTCGGTCTGCGCGCAGACTAAGTCCGGTAACTCCCCTCCTGCCGGCCGTCTCAGGCCGCTTCCCATTCCCTCTCGACCGTGGTCTCACATCGCCTTAGATTTTGTCACCGGACTGCCTTCGTCAGCGGGGAAGACTGTTATTCTTACGGTTGTCGATAGGTTCTCTAAGGCGGCTCATTTCATTCCCCTTGCTAAGCTTCCTTCTGCTAAAGAGACGGCACAAATCATCATCGAGAATGTTTTCAGAATTCATGGCCTTCCGTCAGACGTCGTTTCGGACAGAGGTCCGCAATTCACGTCTCAATTTTGGAGGGAGTTTTGCCGTTTGATTGGGGCTTCCGTCAGTCTCTCTTCCGGCTTTCACCCCCAGTCTAACGGTCAAGCAGAACGGGCCAATCAGACTATTGGTCGCATCTTACGCAGTCTTTCTTTTCGCAACCCTGCGTCTTGGTCAGAACAGCTTCCCTGGGCAGAATACGCCCACAACTCGCTTCCTTCGTCTGCGACCGGGCTATCTCCTTTTCAGAGTAGCCTCGGGTACCAGCCTCCGCTGTTCTCATCTCAGTTCGCCGAGTCCAGCGTCCCCTCCGCTCAGGCTTTTGTCCAACGTTGCGAGCGCACCTGGAAGAGGGTCAGGTCTGCACTTTGCCGTTATAGGACGCAGACTGTGAGGGCTGCTAATAAGCGTAGAACTAAGAGTCCTAGATATTGTCGCGGTCAGAGAGTTTGGCTCTCCACTCAGAACCTTCCCCTTAAGACGGCTTCTCACAAGTTGACCCCGCGGTTCATTGGTCCGTTCCGTATTTCTCGGGTCATTAATCCTGTCGCAGTTCGACTTCTTCTTCCGCGATACCTTCGTCGCGTCCACCCGGTCTTCCATGTCTCCTGTATTAAGCCCGTTCTTCGCGCCCCCGCTCGTCTTCCCCCCCCCCCCCCATCCTTGTCGAGGGCGCAACCATCTACAGGGTCCGCAGGATTTTGGACATGCGTCCTCGGGGCCGTGGTCACCAGTACCTCGTTGATTGGGAGGGGTACGGTCCTGAGGAGAGGAGTTGGGTTCCCTCTCGGGACGTGCTGGACCGTGCGCTGATCGAGGATTTCCTCCGTTGCCGCCAGATTTCCTCCTCGAGTGCGCCAGGAGGCGCTCGGTGAGTGGGGGGGTACTGTCATGTATTGTCATGTTGTGTCTTTCTGTCCTTTCCTTTCACCCTGTCTCCCTCTGCTGGTCGTATTAGGTTACCTTTTCTCCCCCGCTTTCCCCCAGCTGTTCCTTGTCTCCTCTTGACTACCTCGTCACCCCTTCTCCCACCTGTTCCCCTTTTCCCTCTGATTAGTCCCCTATATCTCTCTCTGTTTTTGTTCCTGTCCTTGTCGGATTCTTGTTTGTTGTGTTTCATGCCTGAGCCAGACTATCGTCATGTTTGCTGTAACCTTGTCCTGTCCTGTCGGAATCTGCCGGTCTATCTGAGCCTACCTATGTTTGGTTATTAAAGAAGCTCTGTTTAAGTTAGTTCGCTTTTGGGTCCTCATTCACTCACCGTAACATAATAAGTTGAAATATATCCTTATACGTAACAATGTCACATGGATATTTTAAGTTCATTTTGAAAAAGGTATTTTTAAAAAACTTTTACCGCTCTTTGTTCCCAATTTTGTGATATCCAATTGGTAGTTACAGTCTTGTCCCATCGCTGCAACTCCCCTATGGACTCGGGAGAGGCGATGGTCGAGAGTCATGCGTCCCCCAAAACACTGCCAAGCCGCACTGCTCGCTTAACCTGGAAGCCAACCACACCAATGTGTCTGAGGAAACACTGTCTAGCTGGCGACCATAGTCAGCTTGCAGGCCCCCAGGCCACCACAAGGAGTTACTAGAGTGCAATGTGAAAAGGAAACATCAGCCGGCCAAACGCTCCCTTAACCCGGTCGACGCTGGGCCAAACCCTCCACTAACCAGGACATCGCTGGGCCAAACTCTCCCCTAACCCAGACAACGCTGGACCAAACCCTCCCTTAACCCGGTCGACGCTGGACCAAACCCTCCCTTAACCCGGTCGATGCTGGGCCAAACCCTCCACTAACCAGGACATCGCTGGGCCAAACCCTCCACTAACCAGGACATCGCTGGGCCAAACCCTTCCCTAACACGGACGACGCTGGGCCAAACCATCCCATAACCCGGACGAAGCTGGGCCAAACTCTCCCCTAACCAGGACATCGCTGGGCCAAACCCTTCCCTAACCCAGACGACGCTGGACCAAACCCTCCACTAACCCGGACGTCGTTGGGCCAATTGTGCACTGCCTCATGGGTCTCCCGGTCACGACCGGCTGTGACACAACCTGGGATCTAACCCAGGTCTGTAGAGAAGCGTCAAGCACGGCGATGCAGTGCCATAGACCGCAGTGCCACTCGAGAGGCCTAGAAAAATCATTTTCAGTGTTAAAATAGGCCTATAATTTTTTTATTATATTTTTGCTGAAATGTATACTCACACAAGTATTCAAATTTTAATGTACGTTTGGATATTCAAATATTCAAATAACCGTGCACATCCCTGGTTTAAGCCATATTCAAAGTTGAGTCCTATCGACTCTATGAGATGAGAAGTAGTAGAGGAGGCTGGATGCGACATACAGAAACGAAACGACTTAATGCTGTTCCTTTCTCTAAGAGACCGCAACATCTGGAGATAATCTATAGGGCAGTTACATTATGTTACCGCTGGGCCTGACAGCCAGGAGGATGGAATAAGTCCCCCAACACAAACAAAGCCAGGATTACCCACACCAAATGGAAAAGAGGGAATTATCTATCAAAACATAAACATAATCACTCAAATCACTCAATACTACAGGAATTTTCAAAGACAAATACAGTGACACGTTTTTGGTTGTTATGGTTGTTTACTCCAACACTTTGGATTTTAAATGATATAATGACTATGAGGTTAAAGTGCAGACTGACCACTTCAATTTGAGTGTATTTTCATCCATGTCAGGTGAACAGTTCAGAAATTAAAGCACTTTTTGTACATAGTGCCCCCATTTTAGTGGACTGTTGGAGCTCACTGTAGCTCTTCGTTCATTCCTGTCTCTCTTTGTGTGACGATCCGAGAACACTGTTGTTTTGCTACAGTGATACAAAACATACAGTATCTAAACTTAAGTAACATGACAACGTGTGTAGAATTATAGATTTTTAACATCGAAAATGCTTGTAAAAAATATATAATAATAATAATCGAATAGCTGTAAGTGACGTTAGTCAATAGTTTCATAATTACAATACTCATAATTTTTCACGGATTGTCTGACAGCAGTTGCATCCAAGTCTCCAAAAGAATACAGTACAGTTCAGTTGAACTTTATGTTGGTGTTTTATTGCGATGCAGACTGCAGACTTCATTTGGAGTCTGACAGAGAGAGGTGGGAGTTAGCTAGCTGGATGACGCAACAGAGAGAGTTGAGTTCCTGCCATGAGCTTAGAGGTAACATGATTTGCCAAGTCTCTCTCTCGCTCTCTCTGTTCTCTCTCTTTCTTTTCTCTCTCTCTCTCTGTTCTCTCTCTGTTCGCACTCTCTCCTCTCTCTTTTTTCTCTCTCTCTCTGTTCTCTCTGTTTGTTCTCTCTCTTCTCTATCTGCTCTCTCTCTGTTCTCTCTCTCTCTATCTCAATGGAGTCTCGATGGAGTCTCCATTCAACACTGTATACCCTCACTGGAATGGAGGTTTCCAGCCCTGGAGTCTCCACTCAACACTGTATACCCTCACTAGAATGGAGGTTTCCAGGCCTGGAGTCTCCACTCAACACTGTATACCCTCACTGGAATGGAGGTTTCTAGGCCTGGAGTCTCCACTCAACACTGTATACCCTCACTAGAATGGAGGTTTCCAGGCCTGGAGTCTCCACTCAACACTGTATACCCTCACTGGAATGGAGGTTTCTAGGCCTGGAGTCTCCACTCAACACTGTATACCATCACTGGAATGGAGGTTTCCAGGCCTGGAGTCTCCACTCAACACTGTATACCCTCACTGGAATGGAGGTTTCCAGGCCTGGAGTCTCCACTCAACACTGTATACCCTCACTGGAATGGAGGTTTCCAGGCCTGGAGTCTCCACTCAACACTGTATACCATCACTGGAATGGAGGTTTCCAGGCCTGGAGTCTCCACTCAACACTGTATACCCTCACTGGAATGGAGGTTTCTAGGCCTGGAGTCTCCACTCAACACTGTATACCCTCACTGGAATGGAGGTTTCCAGGCCTGGAGTCTCCACTCAACACTGTATACCCTCACTGGAATGGAGGTTTCCAGGCCTGGAGTCTCCACTCAACACTGTATACCCTCACTGGAATGGAGGTTTCCAGGCCTGGAGTCTCCACTCAACACTGTATACCCTCACTGGAATGGAGGTTTCCAGGCCTGGAGTCTCCACTCAACACTGTATACCATCACTGGAATGCCAAAGAACTGTCTCTTTAAGACAAGAATTCAGGAACAGTTGTTTTGGATGAACAAAGCTATTTTCACGCAGTTTAGTTGATAGCCAAAGACCGTAGGCTTCATCCAGTAAGTATCCATAGGGATACCAGGTTTAAGATTACTGACTTACTCTGTAAAGTTATATATGGCCATCCATCCATCCATCCAAGGATCTTAATGTAACCAAAAATCCCCAAGGTCAACATTGATTACACAGCTGAGTCTCGAGTTGGATTCTAGTTTCCATTGTTATGATTAAAAGGAATGGGGGGGACGACGACACACAGAGCTAAACTGTGAATAGTGATTAACTTCTTCACTTTGTGTTATATACAGTTTGTAGCTGTTAGCCATGGTGGCACAAAGCTTTATTTATCAACACATCGTCAATTCTCTCAGACATATAAACCTAGACTAAAGGATACAGGAACTTTGACCTCTCACTCTCTGCTTGCTCTAACTAGTGGTGTCACTGTAATATTTATCTGCTAGCAGAAACAGTGAAAAACAAGCTATGAATCTGTCCTGGGAGTCTTTATTACAAACACAATCTGTGTGTGTGTGTGTGTGTGTGTGTGTGTGTGTGTGTGTGTGTGTGTGTGTGTGTGTGTGTGTGTGTGTGTGTGTGTGTGTGTGTGTGTGTGTGTGTGTGTGTGTGTGTGTGTGTGTGTGTGCGTTTGTGTGTGTGTGGCTGATTCCAGGGCGAGGGATTTGGACCCACAGCTGCCTCCCAACCCAGCCGCTCTGTACTGTCCCCTGCCAGAGGGATGTTGTCGTACGCACTCCGCATGCCTCCGGTGGTCTCTTGATGACATCACGGGCTGATGTCATCCAGACAGGCGTGGTCTGATGGAGGGAGAGAGAGAGAGAGAGAGAGAGAGAGAGAGAGAGAGAGAAAGGGATGGAGGCAGGCAGCTGAGCTCGCTGGACTTGAGTTAGAGCAGGGTGGAAGTATGTACTGACTAACTACAGCTCCCCAGACCTTAGAGCGCTAAGGGCTTGGGGTTGGACAGGGCCTTATTGCATTGGAGGAGGAGAAAACATAGCATGATATCACCGGTGGCCTTGCCGGTGTTTTCCCTTAACACCTGTCAAAATAAGGACATTTCTTCACCATGTTTCTCTCATCAACTCAGCGGGATACATTTTAACTTAGTTGTTTATCAGACTTTTGGTCATATTTTGCACAATTGACAAATTACACCAGATGTCATTCGCTTTAGGCCGGGAATACATTCTTTATAAAACATTTTTTTTATTGTACCCAACTAGCACTCAATAACTAAATGTAAGTCTTATTTTGGGTGTTCTTCTCCCTCCCCAGAGGCAGAGGACTGTTGTCATGGTTACCCTTGAAAATGTTCTGTGAAATGTTACCTTTCCCTCCTACACCTGAAATCCCATAGGTCAATTAGAAAGTTTAGCAGTCACTCCAGCGAGGTTATCTAATCTGTCATGACTTTTCCATATGGGTCATTTGAGTGGAGGGGGGAGTCAAATTCCTTTGTTAGTGACTTCTTCTTGAACTTGTGTTTATTGGTTGGACTTTGGTCAGCCTCCTCCTTCTCCTAGGCAGTCAATGATAAACCCATCAATGGTTAAAGGGATACTTTGGGATTGTATCTACTTCCTCATATTCAGATGAACTCGTGGATACCATTTTTGTTTATCTGCGTCCAGTATGAAGGAAGTTAGAGGTAGTTTCATGAGACAATGCTAACTAGCGTTAGCGCAATGACTGGAAGTTGACAGAAACTGCTTTCATTCTAACTGTTCCCATAGATTTCCAGTCATTTTTTACGCTAGTTAGCAATTGCGCTAATGCTAGTTAGCAGCATTAGATACATAAATTAATCTGACTCTGGGGAAAATCCCAAACTATCCCTCTATGAGTTATGACCCTGTTGTTTACATTGATGCTGTCATGGCAACACCATGGATAAAGGACCTGACTGAGCATTAAATGGTGGGGAACTATGCCCAGCTTTAGCGTAGGAATGCATAGAACTACAATATACCAGCGGGTAAGTACTTACTATTCTGTTTGTCTAGAGAACAAAATGATAGGTTTTATCAGTGTCACAGTTCAGAGTAATCAGTGTGCTACCTTGGACCTTGGGAATGTTGTATGATAGAAACTTCTAGGCTGTTAAAACAGTTTCTGGAGTTTAAAGTCATGGACCTAGCCACGTAATGTGATGTGTGTGTGTGTGTGTGTGTGTGTGTGTGTGTGTGTGTGTGTGTGTGTGTGTGTTCACATGATTGTGACTGAGTTCACACCACTTATTGCAGAGGGTTGACCACAAATGATGGTCATGTTATTTCAGAGAAGAGAAAGTCTAGACGGGAATAAATATCATGTCATAGTCTCAATTTTGAAATCTTGGGAGTGGCCTTATGAATGATACTCCTCAGGTTTTAAAAAACTCTGAAAAATGAGTGAAATCAAACCAATCTCATTGTCCCATTGCCACTATAAACTAAACCAGTCATTTTAAAGGAGGATTGGGCCACATTTTACTGCATTAGTGTCAGAAATGGGATGGCGCTATTGCGAGACCATCGCAGAGAGTTGGGGTGTTGCAGACAAGGATGTAATCCTGTTGTTTGACAAACATACCGTATAACTACAATTGAAGAGTTCCATTCAAAAATGCTATACTGTATATCTATTTACAGAAATGTTGGTAAATTAGTTTTTATTGTTGAAAGAAATGATGAAAGAGATTGGTATGTTTTTTCACTATCTAATCATGGTATGGGGTCATTCAATGACAGACATCTATTTGTTTTAAATCTATCACTAGATGGTTTCATTTCAGAGAGACAAATATTCATGTTTTTTATTTGCAAAACGCTGTACAGTATATCCTCCACTCTCAGAGAAATTATTAGTACTGCTAGGTTTTATCCAGTCATATGTAATGTGAGATCTGTATTTAAAACATTTACCCGTGACATTTTAGTCATTTAGCAGATGCTCCTATCCAGAGTGACTTACAGGAAGTGCCTTCATCTTAAGATAGTTAGGTGAGACGACCACATATCACATTCAAATATACAGGAACATTCCAATCCAGTGTATTTAAACAAATATCTAAAATCAATTCATGAAAATCTGAGAACATTCATATTTTACACACACATGAAGGTATCTGCAAGCAATCATTTACGACGAAAGAACACAAATGTGAAACATTTGTGGATATGGCGTTTTGGAAATAAACTCTTTAATTGCTATTGATATTGTACACGCAAAGCACATTGGCAGGGATTTCTCTGAATGTGTTGCACAATGAATTCCTCTCTGTATGCAACAACAGGAACTGTCTGGAAGAGAAGCTCTGTGGTTAATGTGGTATTTCAGGAAGATCGCTGTGTTCCTGGGCTTGCCTTGCCCTCACCCCCCTGTATATATATATAGGGCTGTCTGTCTTCTCTGTATATATGTAGAGCTGTCTGTCCTCCCTGTATAGGGCTGTCTGTCCCTCTAGGGCTGTCTGTCTTCTCCCCTCTGTATATATCTAGGGCTGTCTGTCTTCTTCCCTCTGTATATATGTAGGGATGTCTGTCTTCTCCCCTCTGTATATATATAGGGCTGTCTGTCTTCTCCCCTCTGTATATATGTAGGGCTGTCTGTCTTCTCCCCTCTGTATATATGTAGGGCTGTCTGTCTTCTCCCCTCTGTATATATTTAGGTCTGTCTGTGCTCCCTGTATATATGTAGGACTGTCTGTCCCTCTAGGGCTGTCTGTCCTCTCTGTATATGTAGGTCTGTCTGTCCTCCCTGTATAGGGCTGTCTGTCCCTCTAGGGCTGTCTGTCCTATCTGTATATATGTAGGTCTGTCTGTCTTTCCTGTATAGGGCTGTCTGTCCCTCTAGGGCTGTCTGTCTCCTCTGTATATATGTAGGGCTGTCTGTCTCCTCTGCATAGGGCTGTCAGTCCTCTCTATATGTGCAGGGCTGTCTGCCTCCTCTGTATATATGTAGGGCTGTCTGTCTCCTCTGTATATATGTAGGGCTGTCTGTCTCCTCCGTATATACGTAGGGCTGTCTGTCCACTCTGTATATATGTAGGACTGTCTGTCCTCTCTGTATATACGTAGGACTGTCTGTCTCCTCTGTATATATGTAGGGCTGTCTCTCCACTCTGTATATATGTAAGGCTGTCTGTCTCCTCTGTATATACATAGGGCTGTCTGTCTCCTCTGTATATATGTAGGGCTGTCTGTCTCCTCTGTATATATGTAGGGCTGTCTGTCTCCTCTGTATATACATGGGGCTGTCTGTCTCCTCTGTATATACTTAGGGCTGTCTGTCTCCTCTGTAAATATGTAGGGCTGTCTGTCTCCTCTGTATATATGTAAGGCTGTCTGTCCTCTCTGTATATTTAGGGCTGTCTGTCCTCTCTGTATATATGTAGGGCTCTCTGTCCTCTCTGTATATTTAGGGCTGTCTGTCTCCTCTGTATATATGTAGGGCTGTCTGTCCTCTGTATACATGTAGGGCTGTCTGTCCTCTCTGTATATATGTAGGGCTGTCTGTCCTATATGTATATATGTAGGGCTGTCTGTCCTCTCTGTATATATGTAGGGCTGTCTGTCCTCTCTGTATATGTAGGGCTGTCTGTCCTCTCTGTATATATGTAGGGCTGTCTGTCCTCTCTGTATATGTAGGGCTGTCTGTCCTCTCTGTATATACGTAGGGCTGTCTGTCCTATATGTATATATGTAGGGCTGTCTGTCTCCTCTGTATATATGTAGGACTGTCTGTCTCCTCCGTATATACGTAGGGCTGTCTGTCTCCTCCGTATATATGTAGGGCTGTCTGTCTCCTCCGTATATACGTAGGGCTGTCTGTCTCCTCCATATATACGTAGGGCTGTCTGTCTCCTCCGTATATATGTAGGGCTGTCTGTCTCCTCCGTATATACGTAGGGCTGTCTGTCTCCTCCGTATATACGTAGGGCTGTCTGTCTCCTCCGTATATATGTAGGGCTGTCTGTCTCCTCCGTATATACGTAGGGCTGTCTGTCTCCTCCATATATACGTAGGGCTGTCTGTCTCCTCTGTATATACGTAGGGCTGTCTGTCCTCTCTGTATATGTAGGGCTTTCTGTCTCCTCTGTATATATGTAGGGCTGTCTGTCTCCTCTCTATATATGTAGGACTGTCTGTCTCTTCTGTATATACATAGGGCTGTCTGTCCTCTCTGTATATACGTAGGGCTGTCTGTCTCCTCTGTATATATGTAGGGCTGTCTGTCCTCTGTATATTATATGTAGGACTGTCTGTCTCCTCTGTATATACGTAGGGCTGTCTGTCCTCTCTGTATATGTAGGGCTGTCTGTCCTATATGTACATATGTAGGGCTGTCTGTCTCCCCTGAGCTCTAGTTCATGTGTGTTCCTCACATCAGCTCTGACGGACGGACTGGAAGCCCAATAGAGGAAGCCCAATAGAGGAAGCTCAATATAAAATATAAAATCATAGATTTCGGTATGATAGTGTGTGACACATCAAATTAAACAGGAAATATTATCTTTGTGTTCAGTACAACTTGAATGTTAGAGTAAGTTGGGTAATGTTATCTGATAAGCCACCGTTCGTGTCCCATGGTGAGTTCTGCACTAAAGCCTAGTTCCTGATAATGACAGTTTGTGTAGGAACAGTTTGTTTGTGTCAGAGGAGCTTTACTCATTCATAGGGTCACGCTGTTTAAGTGAATTCTAGCAGATGTCTGTTTGACACTCAGAACCCACACAGCCACACAGTGAGGTAAGTGGCTGTTTGACTTTCCAGTTTCCCAGCTCAGTAAAGAAGGCACAATGGGAATTAACTGCCCAGATGTTGCCTCTCACCTCCTCCTCCTCCTCTTCCTCCCCTCTTCCTCTCCACATCCTCTTCTCTCCTCATCCTCTCCCCATCCTTTCCTCTCCTGATCCTCTCCTCAATAAACAGTAACGTTGGGCCCAGGGATATAAAACAGGGGAAGGTGACCTGATTGCAGCTAGCTTGTCTCTCTGCACTGACCTGATTGCAGCTAGCTTGTCTCTCTGCACTGACCTGATTGCAGCTAACTTGTCTCTCTGCACTGACCTGATTGCAGCTAGCTTGTCTCTCTGTACTGACCTGATTGCAGCTAGCTTGTCTCTCTGCACTGACCTGATTGCAGCTAGCTTGTCTCTCTGCACTGACCTGATTGCAGCTAACTCGTCTCTCTGCACTGACCTGATTAGAGCTAGCTTGTCTCTCTGCACTGACCTGATTGCAACTAGCTTGTCTCTCTGCACTGACCTGATTGCAGCTAGCTTGTCTCTCTGCACTGACCTGATTGCAGCTAGCTTGTCTCTCTGCACTGACCTGATTGCAGCTAGCTTGTCTCTCTGCACTGACCTGATTGCAGCTAGCTTGTCTCTCTGCACTGACCTGATTGCAGCTAGCTCATCTCTCTGCACTGACCTGATTGCAGCTAGCTTGTCTCTCTGCACTGACCTGATTGCAGCTAGCTTGTCTCTCTGCCGCCGAGCTGGTCTGGTGACTCGGTTATCGAAGAGGATAATCCTGTAAATAATGTGGAAGTTTTCCAGAGACATTGTTGCACAGAAAGGTTCTCTGCCAGTTTCTGCATCCCACAGGGATTCAGTGGATTCCCCATTGGATCTGAAAATACCAGTAAGGATAACAACCCCAAAGTATGCATGTAAATGAGTTTGATCCATCTCTTTCCATCTCTCTCCAAAAACACACCTTCCCTCCAAATTAGTGCAGTCCAGAATGATTTTCTGGATGGTGTCTGGGATGAACAGTTCAAAAGAAGACTTTATGTCCTGCACAGCTCTGGTTGCATCCTTATCACATTGGCAGCCATGTGGGGTGGCTCATTCCTTCTGACAAGAAGACCATTCAATTTCAACATTTTTTTACATCCATATTTCTCCTCCTGCAGGCTGCTGATGAGCTGATTACTGACGGGCTGGTCCTGGGGCTGGCTGCTGACGGTCTGGTCCTGAGGCTGGCTGCTGACGGGCTGGTCCTGAGGCTGGCTGCTGACGGGCTGGTCCTGAGGCTGGCTGCTGACGGGCTGGTCCTGAGGCTGGCTGCTGACGGGCTGGTCCTGAGGCTGGCTGCTGACGGGCTGGTCCTGAGGCTGGCTGCTGACGGGCTGGTCCTGAGGCTGGCTGCTGATGGGCTGGTCCTGGGGCTGGCTGCTGACGGGCTGGTCCTGAGGCTGGCTGCTGACGGGCTGGTCCTGGGGCTGGCTGCTGACGGGCTGGTCCTGGGGCTGGCTGAGGGTCAATCTCATCCTCTTCTTCCAACTCACTGTCAGACTCCAGATTGACGGAGACATGATTCTCATATTTGTAAAATTCTTCATCTTCCAAAGTGGAAGACGCTCCTTCCACACTAGCTTCTCTCGAGGGCGCCAGGCTACCCAGCATTACACACTCCTGCCACCATCATTGCACACACCTGCCTTTCCCCGTCACGCGCATCAGTGTATTATTGGACTCACCTGGACTCAATCACCTGTTTATTACCTCCCCTATATTTGTCCGTTTCCCTTCTGCTGCCTTCTCCTTCCCTGCTGCATTGGTTGTCATATGTTGTTATGTTACCCGGTGCTGATGCTGTTCCTGTCCTATTTAATGTCTGTGCTATATTAAATGTTGACTCCCTGTACCTGCTTCTCATCTCCAGTGTCGGTCCATACATTTTCCCACACTACAAAGGGTAAAGAATGCGAGAAAAGATGGAGACAAGCAGACAGACAGGGAGACAGACAGGTTATTGGTACTATGTTGAAACAGCAGGCAGAGAGCAGGAAGACAGAGCGAAGGCACAAAGCAAACCTTTTTGTTTAATTTTTTACTTGTTTTCACCTACACACTTTTCAACACTTTTTTTTACCCTCGGGTCCAGTGGACCCAAACACCACATATGTAATATAAATGTGCAGGGGGGGTGCACAGTGTGCACTCAATGAAAATGTGTTATTTTACATGTTCTTCACAGAAAATGAGCCGATGAGTCTCAAGTTGAAAAAATATTTAATTGTATATTTTTGTTGTTTGTAAACATTGAAAACGGGTCCCACGGACATGCACACCACACAAGGGTTAATGGTTTAGAATACTGTCAACGAAAAACAACTCTGACAACGTATAGGTAACACGGAGGAGGATGGTTCTGCTTTTGAATGCTACAGAACCACTCAAAGGCAATTATTATACAATTCAACATTCAATAGTGAATCTTATTGATTTTTTGACGTTGTATGAAGCATTTCGTCCACCATTTTGTATTTTTTTTGTTGACTTTTGAATGATCCAATTACAGCTACACTATAGAGCCATTTGGTAAGGAAAACAGTGGTCCTTTGCTGAAAATGTTGCCATGTGCCAACAAAACACACTCATATTTTAGCTATCATTAGAATATTATTAGAAACCTCTATTGCTAAACAAGCACAGAACGCAGTGGTATAAACTATAGCCACCATCTTCCTGCTTTCCCTAGGTCTTATCAAGGCAATCAGGTTCACAAATAGGGGTTTGTGATGCTCAGGGTTCGTGATGTGAACTCATTCTTAAAGTCCATTATGGTAGGTACTTTGGTAATATTTTTATGGGGGAAATATATTCTTAGCACACACACCTATTTCACAGTCAAATTGCTGACGGCCACAGACAAAATCCAATTTTCACAAGAATAAAAACATATTCAATCATCAATTTAGTATGTGTGTGTGCACGCGCATAGTGTGTGTGTGCCAAGGAAGGGTGCGACTCACACACTCTGATGTACAGTGGACATTAGGCACACGTCTTTTATCTTCTACCACAGACAGATCTCAGCAGGTATCACCTGATGGTGACAGTCAGGAAGTATAGTGATGTCATACAGGTAGTGATGCCTTTCCCTGCTAACTGCTGGTCCCAGGCCAGGGCTGATGGAGGGGCGTTGGTCCTCTGGCTTCACTGCTGAGCTCAACACAATCAACCTACAGCCTGACAGCACCTACATCCTGTCAGCCCTCACAGCCCTACAGCCTGACAGCCCTACAGCCCTCACAGCCCTACACCCATACAGCCCTACATCTTAACAGCCCTACATCCTGACAGCCCTCACAGCCCTACAGCACTACAGTCTGACAGCACTACTTCCTAAAAGCCCTCACAACTCTACAGCCCTACAGTCTGACAGCCCTCACAGCTCTACAGCCCTACAGTCTGACAGCACTACATCCTGACAGCCCTCACAGCCCTACAGTCCTCACAGCCCTACAGCCCTACAGTCTGACAGCCGTCACAGCTCTACAGCCTTACAGTCTGACAGCACTACATCCTGACAGCCCTCACAGCTCTACAGCCCTACATCCTGACAGCCCCCACAGCCCTACAGCCCTACAGTCTGACAGCCCTACACCCTGACAGCCCTCACATCTCTACAGCCCTTCAGTCTGACAGCACTACATCCTGACAGCCCTCACAGCCCTACAGTCCTCACAGCCCTACAGCCCTACAGTCTGACAGCACTACTTCCTGACAGCCCTCACAACTCTTACAGCCCTACATCCTGACAGCCCTACAGCCCAATAGCCCTACATCCCTACAGCCCTCACAGCCCTACATCCCTACAGCTTGACTGAGCCATGCAAATTCCCTGGCACACACTCTGCTCGGTTTCCTTTTTTGGGTGGAGGACACCATGGCATAGGAAGGATTAGAAGAGAGAGAAGAGGAGAGGCGCTGTGTGTGTGTGTGTGTGTGTGTGTGTGTGTGTGTGTGTGTGTGTGCCAGCGCCTGTGTGTCTGTTCCTCCGCTGCCTGTAGCAGTATGGGCAGGTCCAGGTTCCTCCCTATGCTACTTCCAGCTGACACCACCTTCCTGTTACAGTCCTGATCCATGTACAGTATATCCCTACTGAGACGTTACAACACACACACAGCCTCCAATAAGCACCTGATCTAGGATCAGTTTGGCCTTTTAGATTGAAATTAATAAGACTATATGGACAGGGTCAGGCTGATCTTAGATCATCTACTCTGAGATGCTTTTTTCACTGATCGTTAATACAATCCAAGCTCAGTGAAACGAGGACAGCCAGGCAAATTTTAAGGGTAAGAATAGATAGTTAGTTACTTACTTGCCTATCTATCTCTCTGTCTCTCTCTCCCTCTGTCTCTCTTTCTCTCTCTATCTGTTTGCCTCTCTCTGCCTCTCCCTTAGGTGTTAAGATAATAAGTAGGCTTAGTGTATATTACTCTGAGTCAGGGTCAGTCACTTTGTTAGGCTAAATTAACTTCTTCTAAGAGCCAGCACTTGTTAGCCAAAAAGAAAGTGCTGCGTATTGTTATAGAACAGAATGGTAGATATTAGACTAGTGCTTTGTGTGTCTAACTAACTCCACCTCTGTGGCATTCAGGGACAAGTTAGCAGGGAGAGAGATCTGGCCTTATCCACTCCCCTCCCTTGTCCTTTCCTTCCTGCATTCAGAAATCAGATCTCAACACGGTTAGGGTCGCGGAATTGTCTCCCCACCCGACCCGAGAAAGGAGATCTGTCTGTCCTCGCAGCTTCCTCCTTGGGCCCCGGCCCTGCCACTCGGCCCCGACACACAACCTCCTGACCCTGGCACAGACACACCTCCACGCCCCCCGGTCTCGGCCCCGACACACGACCAGTGAAGGCCGCCACTGTTGTGTCAGCAATGGTCAGTGCGATGGTGACCTTATGCACTATCCTGTGACCTACTCTAGCGGGGCTGAGCCAGTCCTTTCCTAATGCACCACCAGGCCCCCCTCATTCACCATGCCCAGCAGGCCCAACTAGGTCAGAATACACTCAAAGAGTTCCTATTTACTTACCCATCCAGTAGGCCAGTACTATAGTACTACAGTAGGTATGATCTTTATTTAGATGAAAATACATTTTGATAATATACAAAATGTCCTTACGGTAACTTTCCACAATTGTCCCAATATCTAGTGATAAATATCCATCCACCTCTGCTGTGTCGGTTTCTGGACTTTATGACGTTTTCTTATTTAAAGTCTAGTAACTGAATGTCTTTGTGGCTTATCAGCTAAAAACATCAGCAAAGTCCAACATGGGGAAATGGTATTTTAATCGTTGTTATCACAACTCCTGTTCCGTAACATAGTCGCTAATTAGTTGCCAATAAATACATGGTTACGTGTCCTCTATAAATGGCTGTTGGCGGTGAGTCACACTGAGTACAGTCTCCTTATAGTCCTGGTCACAGGGGTGTTGGGACCGATTGGGATGGAGGCACAGAAGGGCTCTGTCAGTGGGGCTCCAGGTTAGTCCTGTTATCACAGACCACTCATTACCAGGGTCCCCTATCTGATCAAGGTGCTGTAGGCGAGCAAGTGTGTCTGTTTGTGTGTTTGTGTGTCTGTGTGTGTGCGTGTGCGTGTGCGTGTGCATGTGCGTGTGTGTGTGTGTGTGTGTGTGTTTGCGTGCGTGCGTGCGAAGACCTCTTATCTGATCAGCCAGAGTGCAATAGGTTGTGGTTGTGGTTGTGGTCCTCATCAACATTTCCTATTGCTGATGAATGATGACTGTACAGACCGTACCAACACACCTACTGTACCCTCACAGTCCGGCTGGCACAAGGAGAACGCGATATGCATCAAATTGCCCTGGTGACAAAAACCTTGCTGTGCTTTCATAGCTCTACTGAGCCAGGACCCAGTCCCAAGATGAAGGCCACCCTTTCTTCCAAGAAATGTCCAGTTAGCAGACACTGTTATCAAAAGCCACGTACACAGTACGGTGAGTAAGTACATTTCTGGTACGTGTATGTAATCCCTGTGGGTAATGAAACCATTGCTTTTGCGTTGCTGAGACACACAGCAGCGCCACAAAATGAAGCTATGAATGGATGAAGAATAGAGGCTGTAGTGTGAGCCAGCATCTAGCCATCTAGCCATCTAACCATCTAGCCATCTAGTCATCTAGCCATCTGGCCATTTGGCCATCTGGCCATCTGGCCATCTAGCCATCTAGCCATCTAGCCATCTAACCATCTAGCCATCTAGCCATCTAGCCATCTAACCATCTAACCATCTAGCCATCTAGCCATCTAGCCATCTAACCATCTAGCCATCTGGCCATCTGGCCATCTAGCCATCTAGCCATCTGACCATCTAGCTATCTAACCATCTAACCATCTAACCATCTAGCCATCTAGCCATCTAGTCATCTAGTCATCTGGCCATCTGGCCATCTGGCCATCTGGCCATCTAGCCATCTAACCATCTAGTCATCTGGCCATCTGGCCATCTGGCCATTTGGCCACCTGGCCACCTGGCCACCTAGCCATCTAGCCATCTAACCATCTGGCCATCTAGCCATCTGGCCATCTGGCCATCTGGTCATCTAGCCATCTAGTCATCTAGCCATCTAGCCATCTAGTCATCTAGTCATCTAGCCAACTAAATCAAATCAAATCAAATGTTATTTGTCACATACACATGGTTAGCAGATGTTAATGTCACCCCTGACCTTAGAGATCCTTTTTATGTCTCTATTTTGGTTTGGTCAGGGTGTGAGTTGGGTTGGGCATTCCATGTTTTTATGTTCTATGTTTTCTATTTCTGTGTGTTTGGCCGGGTGTGGTTCTCAATCAGAGGCAGCTGCCTATCGTTGTCTCTGATTGAGAACCATACTTAGGTAGCCTTTTCCCACCTGTGTCTTGTGGGTAGTTATTTTCTGTTTAGTGTTTTCTGCAACTTACAAGACTGTTTCGGTTTCGTTTAGGCACGTTGTTGTTTTGTGTTTTAGTGTTCAGTCAAATAAAAATCATGAACACGTACCACGCTACGCTTTGGTCCACCTCTTCTTCATGCAGCCGTAACAGTTCATGCGAGTGTAGCGAAATGCTTGTGCTTCTAGTTCCGACAATGCAGTAATAACCAACGAGTAATCTAACCTAACAATTTCACAAGAATTACCTTATACACACAAGTGTAAAGGGATGAAGAATATGTACATAAAGATATATGAATGAGTGATGGTACAGAACGGCATAGGCAAGATGCAGTAGATGGTATTGAGTACAGTATATACATATGAGATGAGTAATGTAGGGTATATAAACATATAAAAGTGGAATTGTTTATAGTGGCTAGTGATACATATATTACATAAAGATGGCAAGATGCAGTAGATGGTATTGAGTACAGTATATACATATGAGATGAGTAATGTAGGGTATGTAAACATTATATTATGTGGCATTGTTTAAAGTGGCTAGTGATACATTTTACATCAATTTTTCCATTATTAAAGTGGCTGGAGTTGAGTCAGTATGTTGGCAGCAGCCACTCAGTGTTAGTGGTGGCTGTTTAACATTCTGATGGCCTTGAGATAGAAGCTGTTTTTCAGTCTCTCGGTCCCTGCTTTGATGCACCTGTACTGACCTCGCCTTCTGGATGATAGCGGGATGAACAGGCAGTGGCTCGGGTGGTTGTTGTCCTTGATGATCTTTATGGCCTTCCTGTGACATCGGGTGGTGTAGGTGTCCTGGAGGGCAGGTAGTTTTCCCCCGGTGATGCGTTGTGCAGACCTCACTACCCTCTGGAGAGCCTTACGGTTGTGGGTGGAGCAGTTGCAGTACCAGGCGGTGATACAGCCCGACAGGATGCTCTCGATTGTGCATCTGTAAAAGTTTGTGAGTGCTTTGTGATTAGCTGAATTTCTTCAGTCTCCGGAGGTTGAAGAGGTGCTGCTGCGCCTTCTTCACCACGCTGTCTGCCACGCCGTTGAACTGTTTTACTCACGTCGGCTGCAGTGAAGGAGAGTCCGCAGGTTTTTGTAGCAGGCCATGTCAGTGGCACTGTATTGTCCTCAAAGCGAGCAAAGAAGTTGTTTAGTCTGTCTGGGAGCAAGACATCCTGGTCCGCGACGGGGCTGGTTTTCTTTTTGTAATCCGTGATTGACTGTAGACCCTGCCACATATCTCTTGTGTCTGAGCCGGGGAATTGCGACTCTACTTTGTCTCTATACTGACACTTAGCTTGTTTGATTGCCTTGCAGAGGGAATGGCTACAGTGTTTGTATTTGGTCATGCTTCCGGTCACCTTGCCCTAGTTAAAAGCAGTGGTTCGTGCTTGTTTTAATTGTTGCTATGGGTACGACATCGCCGATGCACTTGCTAATAAACTCGCTCACCGAATCAGCGTATTCATCAATGTTGTTGTTTGACGCAATGTGGAACATATCCCAATCCACGTGATCGAAGCAATCTTGAAGCGTGGAATCAGATTGGTTGGACCAGCGTTGAACAGACCTGAGCGCGGGAGCTTCCTGTTTTAGTCTCTGTCTATGGGCAGGGAGCAACAAAATGTGGTTGTCGTCAGCTTTTAAGAAAGGAGGGCGGGGGAGGGCCTTATATAAGTTAGAATAACAATGATCCAGGGTTTTACCAGCCCTGGTAGCACAATCGATATGCTGATACAATTTAGGGAGTCTTGTTTTCACATTAGCCTTCAGCTACAATGAATGCAGCCTCAGGATATGTGGTTTCCAGTTTACATAGTGTCAAATAAAGTTCGTTCAGGGCCATCGATGTGTCTGCTTGGGGGGGAATATATGCGGCTGTGATTATAATCGAAGAGAATTCTCTTGGTAGATAATGTGGTCGACATTTAGGCATCTAACCATCTAGCCATCTAACCTTCTAGTCATCTAACCATCTAACCATCTAGCCATCTAGCCATCTAACCATCTAACCATCTAGTCATCTAGTCATCTAGCCATCTAGCCATCTAGCCATCTAGTCATCTAGCCATCTAACCATCTAGTCATCTAGCCATCTAACCATCTAGCCATCTAGTTATCTGGTCATCTAGCCATCTAGTCATCTAGCCATCTAGCCATCTAGTCATCTAACCAGGGACAGATTTGACAGTTTAGCACATATCTGTGCTGAGTGGGTTTATGTGGATTCACGTGGCTAAAACTGTCTCTATACACGTCACATGATTGTAGAAGTCCTACGGTCTTATTACCTGTTACACGTGACGTCCAACATGAACTTCCTACGATGTGACATACAAACTTTTTTTTTTATGTACACCTTTTCGTTTGAAAAAGGAGACCTGGCAACTGTACAGAGGATTTGGAGATCAGCATTTTCTCACTGTTTCCTGTACATTAGTGCTCGTGAGATCCAGTCAACAGCTCTTCAGGACCTCCACTCGCTGAGTCGCAGATTATATTTTCATTAAATATATTAGAGGTCAAATTTAGTCCCTTTGACAAACATTTGTTTGTATTGTAAGAAACTAAATATATATTCCTGGACCACATGCAGTACCTCAGGTTGAGAACCACTGCAGTAGGCCTAACCTAACTGAACAGAACCCACAGGTTGAGAACCCCTACAGTAGACCTAACCTAACTGAACAGAACACACAGGTTGAGAACCCCTACAGTAGACCTAACCTAACTGAACAGAACCCACAGGTTGAGAACCACTGCAGTAGGCCTAACCTAACTGAACAGAACCCACAGGTTGAGAACCACTGCAGTAGGCCTAACCTAACTGAACAGAACACACAGGTTGAGAACCCCTACAGTAGACCTAACCTAACTGAACAGAACCCACAGGTTGAGAACCACTGCAGTAGGCCTAACCTAACTGAACAGAACCCACAGGATGAGAACCACTGCAGTAGGCCTAACCTAACTGAACAGAACCCTCAGGTTGAGAACCACTGCAGTAGGCCTAACCTAACTGAATAGAAACCTCCGGTTGAGAACCACTGCAGTAGGCCTAACCTAACTGAACAGAACCCTCAGCTTGAGAACCACTGCAGTAGACCTAACCTAACTGAACAGACCCCACAGGATGAGAACCACTGCAGTAGGCCTAACCTAACTGAACAGAACCCTCAGGTTGAGAACCACTGCAGTAGGCCTAACCTAACTGAATGGAACCCTCAGGTTGAGAACCACTGCAGTAGGCCTAACCTAACTGAACAGAGCCCTCAGGTTGAGAACCACTGCAGTAGGCCAAACCTAACTGAACAGAACCCTCAGGATGAGAACCACTGCAGTAGGCCTAACCTAACTGAACAGAACCCTCAGGTTGAGAACCACTGCAGTAGGCCTAACCTAACTGAATGGAACCCTCAGGTTGAGAACCACTGCAGTAGGCCTAACCTAACTGAACAGAACCCTCAGGTTGAGAACCCCTGCAGTAGGCCTAACCTAACTGAACAGATCCCTCAGGTTGAGATCCACTGCAGTAGGCCTAACCTAACTGAACAGAACCCTCAGGTTGAGAACCACTGCAGTAGGCCTAACCTAACTGAATAGAACCCTCAGGTTGAGAACCACTGCAGTAGGCCTAACCTAACTGAACAGAACCCTCAAGTTGAGAACCACTGCAGTAGACCTAACCTAACTGAACAGAACCCTCAGGCTGAGATACAGGACTAGGCCTATTTGTGACTGTAGGGTGTGTTCAGTTAGATTAAACAATTAAACATTATCATCAAGCCAATGTTTACTTTGTGGCCTGGCGTCCTACCTTTTCTCACGATGTCATCCGGCTAGATGTGTGTGTGACAGTGACATAGTCCTGGATGTGTGTGACACGAACCCTGTGTGTCTTGACACTGATATGGTGCCATCCACTGTCATTGTATTTATTTAACCCTTAAGTTGACTGAGAACACATTCTCATCTACAGCAATGACCTGGGGAATAGCTACAGGGGAGAGGAAGGGGGTTGAGTGAGTCAATTGGAAACTGGGGATGATTAGGTGGCCATGGTGGTATGAGGGCCAGATTGGGAAGTTCAAATCAAATGTTATTTGTCACATGCGCCAACAATGCGGTTTTTAGAAAAATAAAAGTGTTAAGTAAAAAAATAGATACATACAAAATGTTAAATAAAAGTAAGAAGAAATTAAAGAGCAGCAGTAAAATAACAATAGCGAGGCTATATGCTGGGGGTACCGGTACAAAGTCAATGTAGAGGCTATATGCAGGGGGTACCGGTACAAAGTCAATGTGGAGGCTATATGCTGGGGGTACCGGTACAAGGTCAATGTAGAGACTATATGCAGGGGGTACCGGTACAAGGTCAATGTGGAGGCTATATGCAGGGGGTACCGGTACAAGGTCAATGTAGAGGCTATATGCAGGGGGTACCGGTACAAGGTCAATGTGGAGGCTATATGCAGGGGGTACCGGTACAAGGTCAATGTAGAGGCTATATGCAGGGGGTACCGGTACAAGGTCAATGTGGAGGCTATATGCAGGGGGTACCGGTACAAGGTCAATGTAGAGGCTATATGCTGGGGGTACCGGTACAAGGTCAATGTGGAGGCTATATGCTGGGGATACCGGTACAAGGTCAATGTAGAGGCTATATGCAGGGGGTACCGGTACAAAGTCAATGTGGAGGCTATATGCAGGGGGTACCGGTACAAGGTCAATGTAGAGGCTATATGCAGGGGGTACCGGTACAAAGTCAATGTGGAGGCTATATGCAGGGGGTACCGGTACAGAGTCAATGTGGAGGCTATATGCAGGGGGTACCGGTACAAAGTCAATGTGGAGGCTATATGCAGGGGGTACCGGTACAAAGTCAATGTGGAGGCTATATGCAGGGGGTACCGGTACAAGGTCAATGTAGAGGCTATATGCAGGGGGTACCGGTACAAGGTCAATGTGGAGGCTATATGCAGGGGGTACCGGTACAAGGTCAATGTAGAGGCTATATGCAGGGGGTACCGGTACAAAGTCAATGTGGAGGCTATATGCAGGGGGTACCGGTACAGAGTCAATGTGGAGGCTATATGCAGGGGGTACCGGTACAAAGTCAATGTGGAGACTATATGCAGGGGGTACCGGTACAAAGTCAATGTGGAGGCTATATGCAGGGGGTACCGGTACAAAGTCAATGTGGAGGCTATATGCAGGGGGTACCGGTACAAAGTCAATGTGGAGGCTATATGCAGGGGGTACCGGTACAAAGTCAATGTGGAGGCTATATGCAGGGGGTACCGGTACAAAGTCAATGTGCTGGGGCACAGGTAATTAAGGTAATATGTACATGTAGGTGGAGTGACTATGCATTGATAATAAACAGAGAGTAGCAGCAGCGTAAAAGAGCAGGGGGGGGTGCAATGCAAATAGTCTGGGTAGCCATTTGATTAGCGGTTCAGGAGTCTTATGGCTTGGGAGAAAAAGCTGTTAAGAAGCCTCTTGGACCTGGACTTGGCACTCCGGTACCGCTTGCCGTGCGGTAGCAGAGAGAACAGTCTATTACTAGAGTGGTTTGAGTATTGGAACACTTTTAGGGCCTTCCTCTGACATCGCCTGGTATAGAGGTCCTGGATGGCAGGTAACTTGGCCCCAGTGATGTACTGGGCTGTACACATTACCCTCTGTAGTGCCTTGAGGTCGGAGGCCGAAAGGTTGCAGTACCAGCCAGTGATGCAACCAGTAAGGATGCTCTCGATGGTGCAGCAGTAGAACTTGTTGAAAATCCGAGGACCCATGCCATATCTTTTCAGTCTCCTGAAGGGGAATAGGTTTTGTCGTGCCCTCTTCATGACTGCCTTGGTGTGTTTGGACCATGTTAGTTTGTTGGTGATGTGCCCTCTTCACAACTGTCTTGGTGTGTTTGGACCATGATAGTTTGTTGGTGATGTCTCCTCTTCCCAACTGTCTTGGTGTCCTTGGACCATGTTAGTTTGTTGGTGATGTGCCCTCTTCATAACTGTCTTGGTGTGTTTGGACCATAATAGTTTGTTGGTGATGTGGACACCAAGGGACATGAAGCTCTCAACCTGCTCCACTACAGCTCGTCGATGAGAATGGGGCCGCGCTCGGCCCTCCTTTTCCTGTAGTCTGTAGTTCTCTGACCTCCTCCCTATAAGCTGTCTTGTCGTTGTCGGTGATCAGGTCTACTGTTGTGTCATCGGCAAACTTAATGATGGTGTTGGAGTCGTGCTTGGCCACGCAATCGTGGGTGAACAGGGAGTACAGGAGGGGACTGAGCACGCACTCCTGAGTAGGCCCCGTTTTGACAATCAGCGTGGCGGATGTGTTGTTACCTCCCTTACCACCTGGTGGTGGCCCGTCAGGAAGTCCAGGATCCAGTTGCAGAGGGAGGTATTTAGCCCCAGGGTCCTTGGCTTAGTGATGAGCTTTGAGGGCACTATGGTGTTGAACGCTGAGCAGTAGTTAATGAATAGCATTCTCACGTAGGTGTTCCTTTTGTCCTGGTGGAAAAGGCCGTGTGGAGTGCAATAGAGATTGCATCATCTGTGCATCTGTTGGGGAGGTATGCAAATTGGAGTGGGTCTAGGGTTTCTGGGATAATGGTGTTGATGTGAGCCATGACCAGACTTTCGAAGCACTTCATGGCTGCAGACGTGAATGCTACGGGTTGGTAGTCATTTAGGCAGGTTACCTTCATGTTCTTGGGCACAGGGACTGTTGTGGTCTGCTTGAAGCATGTTGGTATTACAGACTCAGGTTGAAAATGTCTGTGAAGACACTTGCCAGTTGGTCAGCACATGATCAGAGTACACGTCCTGGAAATCCGTCTAGCCCTATGGCCTTGTGAATGTTAACCTGTTTAAAGGTTACTCACATTGGCTACGGAGAGCGTGATCACACAGTCGTCTGGAACAGCTGATGATCTCATACATGTTTCCCTGTTACTTGCCTCGATGCGAGCATAGAAGTAATTTGCACCTCTAATAGGCTCGTGTCACTGGACAACTCGCGGCTGTGCTTCCCTTTGAAGTTTGTAATAGTTTGCAGGCCCTGCCACATCCAATGAGCGACAGAGCCGGTGTAGTACGATTAAACCGTATTCTTGTATTGATGCTTTGCCTGTTTGATGGTTTGTCAAAGGGCATAGAAGGATTTCTTATAAACTTCAGGGTTAGGGTCCCGTTCCTTGAAAGCGGCAGTTCTACCCTTTAGCTCAGTGCGGATGTTGCATGTAATCCATGGCTTCTGGTTGGGGTATGTACGTACAGTCACTGTGGGGACGATGTCCGCAACGCACTTATTGATAAAGCCAGTGACTGATGTGGTGTACTCCTCATTGCCATCGGAAGAATCCCGGAACATATTCCAGTCTGTGCTAACAAAACAGTCCTGTAGCTTAGCATCTGCTTAATCTGACCACTTGTTTATTGACCAAGTCACTGGTGCTTCTTGCTTTAGATTTAGCTTGCAAGCAGGAATCAGGAGGATAGAATTATGGTCAGATTTGCCAAATGGAGGGCGAGGGAGAGCTTTGTATGCATCTCTGTGTGTGGAGTAATGGTGGTCTTTTTCCCCTCTGGTTGCCCATTTAACATGCTGGTAGATATGAGGTAAAACTGATTTAAGTTTCCCTGCATTAAAGCCCCCGGCCACTAGGAGCGCCGCCTCTGGATGAGCGTTTTCCTGCTTAGCTTTAGCAGTGGGGTGCAGTGGGGTGCAGGGTGGTATGCTGCTAGCACTGTCATCTACTATCATCCACTGCCATCCCCTGTCATCTTGACATCTGACCTGCCACACTGACCACATGACCACATGACTAGGGAATCTACTGAAGAAAAGATGGCAGGAGACAGAAATTAAGCTATTGCTACTCCAGTGTTTAGTGAACAATTCATAGCATCTCAAATGTAATACTATATAGACCAGGGTGCCACAGGCAGCCAGTTGCTCATCCCTGGTATAGACTATCCCTAAATCCTCCATGAGCTCTGAAGCGTTGACATAGGAACAGGTGTGTGTGTGTGTCTGTTGGTGTCAGCCACAGGAGAACTGATTACACAGGATTACACTGGGCATGTGTAACAGAGGAACGGATTACACAGGATTACACTGAGCAAGTGTAACAGTAGAATGGAATACACTGAGCATGTGTAGCAGAGGAACGGTTTACACAGGATTACACTGAGCAAGTGTAACAGAGGAACGGATTACACTGGATTACACTGAGCATGTGTAGCAGAGGAACGGATTACACTGAGCAAGTGTAACAGAGGAACGGATTACACTGAGCAAGTGTAACAGAGGAACGGATTACACTGAGCATGTGTAGCAGAGGAACGGATTACACTGAGCATGTGTAACAGAGGAACGGATTACACTGAGCATGTGTAGCAGAGGAACGGATTACACTGAGCATGTGTAACAGAGGAACGGATTACACTGAGCATGTGTAGCAGAGGAACGGATTACACTGAGCATGTGTAGCAGAGGAACGGATTACACTGAGCATGTGTAGCAGAGGAACGGATTACACTGAGCATGTGTAACAGAGGAACGGATTACACTGAGCATGTGTAACAGAGGAACGGATTACACTGAGCATGTGTAACAGAGGAACGGATTACACTGAGCATGTGTAACAGAGGAACGGATTACACTGAGCAAGTGTAACAGAGGAACGGATTACACTGAGCATGTGTAACAGAGGAACGGATTACACTGAGCATGTGTAACAGAGGAACGGATTACACTGAGCATGTGTAA
The DNA here is from genome assembly GCF_013265735.2 of Oncorhynchus mykiss. NCBI lineage: Eukaryota > Metazoa > Chordata > Actinopteri > Salmoniformes > Salmonidae > Oncorhynchus > Oncorhynchus mykiss. The sequence goes on along the minus strand of NC_048576.1, from coordinate 11,074,729 downwards.
CAGAGGAACGGATTACACTGAGCATGTGTAACAGAGGAACGGATTACACTGAGCATGTGTAACAGAGGAACGGATTACACTGAGCAAGTGTAACAGAGGAACGGATTACACTGAGCATGTGTAACAGAGGAACGGATTACACTGAGCATGTGTAACAGAGGAACGGATTACACTGAGCATGTGTAACAGAGGAACGGATTACACTGAGCATGTGTAACAGAGGAACGGATTACACTGAGCAAGTGTAGCAGAGGAACGGATTACACTGAGCATGTGTAACAGAGGAACGGATTACACAGGATTACACTGAGCAAGTGTAACAGAGGAACGGATTACACAGTGTATTATTGGAAACATCCTAAATGTCCCCATGAGGGATAATTTTCCATGTTTTACTATCCTTATGGGTATTTTAGATCCCCACAAGAATATAATATCTCTCTCTCTCTCTCTCTCTCTCTCTCTCTCTCTCGCTCTCTTACCCTTTTCCCTTCTCTCCCTGTCCCCCTTTTCCCCCTCTCTCCCCGTCTCTGCAGCTCCCACACTTTACAGCCAAACCAGGATCCACACTTCAAACGCACCCTAGAAACAAGTCTTTGCATGTCCATGGAGATACATCTACAATTCATACATAGTTCACATACCCTATATGAGCTAAGCCTCGCTGTGCAACATTTGTTATCAACCCTTTAGAAAAAAAATGGCAGTCATTAAAAGTTGAGTGAAGCATGGCAGGGAGGATGATGGGTAATGGAATACAACTCGTAGCGCGACGGTCTACTGTAGAACGCTGCTGACGCACACATTGGATGAGTCACTAGTGGGAGGCGCCTGCTTTCTGCTGCGATGCTGTGATGAGGTATTAATACAGTGATTGAGAAAAAATTAAACAGGTTTGACAACCAATTACACAATCTGAATTCTCTGTGGTAAAATGCACTTAAAGTACATCTGTCGGCTGTGTGCTGAGAAAACACATGCATATTATGGCCTGGGAAACTGAACAGAGCACTTGGCTGGATCGTCCCAAAAACTGTTTAAGGGATATTTAGTTACTATTTACTTATATTTTCATGTAAAACAGAGGAGATACAAGAGAGCAGTTAGAGTGTTGAGGACAGTAACCGAAAAGTCGCTGGTTTGAATACCTGAGCCAACACGGTGACAAATCTGTCCATGTGCCCTTGAGCAAGGCACTTAACCCTAATTTCCTCCAGGGGCGCTGTACTATGGATGACCCTGCAAAACCACACATTTCACTGCATCTGTGTGACAATATATTTTTGTTGTTGTTGTTCATAATAAGTGATATGACATTGCTCTGTGCCATTTTACGTACATGTTGTCTTTGGAAATACGATCTCTGTATGTTCAACTCCAACTTCAAACCACTCCAAGCACACTCCTTGGAACTAAACATTATCCTGAACATTATCCTGAACATTATCCTGAACATTATCCCAAACATTATCCCAAACATTATGCTGAACATTATCCTGAACATTATGCTGAACATTATGCTGAACATTATCCTGAACATGATCCTAAACATGATCCTGAAGATTATCCTGAAGATTATCCTAAACATTATCCTAAACATTATCCTGAACATTATCCTAAACATTATCCTAAACATGATCCTGAACATGATGCTGAACATTATCCTGAACATTATCCTGAACATTATCCTGCTATGGGAACAAAGGACATACGGTGACTTGTTCCTAAAATAGCTCTCTGTGCTTCTCCCCCTACAGTGTTTCCCACATTGAGTAAGGTGACACGGTAAACCCTGCACTTCTAGGACAAACGCACGCACACACACACACACACACACACACACACACACACACACACACACACACACACACACACACACACACACACACACACACACACACACACACACACACACAGAACAGTGCAGGTCTGTCTGTGGGACTGGTTCCAGGACATGTTGTCTTTGCGCAGGAAGAGCCTTGGACTCTCACATAAATAAGTCTGTCAATGTTTTAGTGTTCTTTATATAGCAGCAGGACTTGTGTCGTCACACAAACCGAGTGACATTAGCGGTTTTGTCTCCAAGACAAACTGAAGCTGTGTGTGTTTTCCCCAGTCAAACAGTGGGGTTGGTGTTGGGGGACTGTTTCAAAGTTGGCTGTCTCTCTGTGGTTCCACGGTGTAGACCACCAGAGTATCTCACCTCACCACAACTCACCATGGTTTCCCTGGTCTACGTGGTGCCTACATCACGTCTACCATGAGAGAGAGAGAGAGTGTGTGTGTGTGTGTGTGTGCGTGTGTGCGTGCGCGTGCGTGCGTGTGTGTGTGACAGAGAGAGTGTATGGCTGGTATAGAGGTAGGTAGTGGAAGAAGTCGAAAGCATTGCAGGCAAAAACCTGGCGCCAGTGAGTTCATTCTGACTGCAGGTCTATAAACCCAGGCAGTATAGTGGCATGTAGATCAAACACTGAGACACACCTGTTATATGATTCACTGTCAGGACAGGTGGATTCTTAGGGGGAAACAGAAAATGTCTGTCTCCACTCTTGAGAAATGTAATAACTAGCAGGTCTATGTGTGCCACAACATCTCCATATCCTGTTCTGTAGCTATAGTTGTGGAGGACCAGAGTAGGCCATATGACACTGGTCTACTACACAATGAATGGTGTTCCTTTTATTAATTTGTCCTTTCTTTAACCAGAGAAGACACATTGAGAGGTACGTGTCTTGTTTTGCACATGCCCCATAGAAATGCATACTCCTGTACATTATCAAGAAGGGAAAGGGAAGAGGGTATGTAGTCAGTTGCACAACTGCATAATGTAAAGCTTCATGTGTCTTCCACATTTCACCCAACTCCTCTAATCGACGTTCACTTCATTTGCGCCTGGGGAGCAGTTGTTGTTGGGGGTTAATTGCCTTGCAGAACAGTAGATTTTTCCAGCTTGCTGAACCAGCGACCTTTCGATTACTGGCCCAACACTCTTAACCGCTACGTTACCTGTCCACTGTCAAGATAACATGACATTTTGCTGAGGAAAGCAGCTAAGCTGAGTAATATGTCTGCCCTAGATATCCAGTCTTCATGACTAACAACACATAGACTGGAACACTCAGGTTAGCATTTCTCCTGGTCTGCTCTCACACAGACAGCAGCACCTTTGGACAGCAGTAAAGGGAGGGATACCTGATGCCCTTTTAAAGCTTTCCTCTTCCTATTCACCTTGTGATGCACCGCCCACTTGAATCAGTTCCTGATCGAATATGATTGTTTGCCTCTTTTCCGGCACATTCCCAAACAAAATGTAATTAAATATGATTTAAATTAAACAAAACTATTATATAAAGTGCACAAAATCTGAAAGATATGTTCATTATATGTTAAGGAAAAATATTTTATATTTAGACTGTACAGTGCCTTCAGAAAGAATTCACACCTGTTGACCTTTCCACATTTTGTTGCATTGCAGCCTGAATTAAAAATGTATTCAATTGAGATTTTGTGTCACTGGCCTACACACAATACCCGATAATGATAATTATTATTTTATTAATAAAGAATGAAAAGCTGAAATGTCTTGAGGCAGTAAGTATTCAACCCCTTCCTTATGGTAAGCCCAAATAAGTTCAGAAGTAAACATTTGCTTAACAAGTCACATAATAAGTTGCATGGACTTCACTCTGTGTGCAATAATAGTGTTTAATATGATTTTTTAACGACTACCTCATTTCTGAGCCCCCACATAAATATTATCTGTAAGGTCCCTCAGTCGAGCAGGTAATTTCAAACAGATTCAAAGCTGACATTGAATATCCCTTTGTGCATGTCGAAATTAATAATAATAATTACTCTTTGAATGGTGTATCAATACACCCAGTCACTACAAAGATGTAGGCGTCCTTCCTAACTCAGTTTGCCCGGAGAGGAAGGAAACCGCTCAGAGATTTCACAATGAGGCCAATGGTGTGATTAAAACAGCTACAAAGTTTAATGGGATGTGAACACGCTCAATGTTTGAAATGGCAATGTTGTTAGCAGGGCCGGTTCCAGGCATTAGTGACATAAGCGGTTGCTTAGCGTCCCCCGGCCGCTATTGGAACCCACACCAGTCGGGGTCTCACCTTGTTGAGAGTTAGAAAAGTAGAATACACAAGGCAGTTCTTCTCACATCAGCAGTTTTTCTCTTGTTATGTCAGTCACTGACAGTCACTCAGTTAGCCATGTCAGCTAACAGTTTTTAGATTGGTAAGTTAGTCTAGCCAGTGCCCAGGGGCCCTGACCCCCAGGGGGCCCCCATTGATTTTGTTAGTCATGTGTTTGTGTTTGAAAATAGCTAAATGTTCTCGCTGCCCCATGGCAAAATGTGTAGAAAAAGCAGAAAAGACAAGAGTCGGCCCTGGTTGTTAGACACACAATATCAATGACAAACGAAATGTTTAATGTAGATAACATTAGGATATTTACCATCTGTTGTGCCACTAAGCTAACAAACTACCGCTGCCAGTCATTCTCTATAAGAATGCTAATGCTAATGAAGGTCGCTAACAAGTGCTAATACTCTGTTAAAAAAAAGTTTACATTGTTTTCAATCATTTTCCTCCACATAGAATGAACATATCCTTTCAATTCTGTGCACCTTATTTAATAGTTTTTACTAAATGTAATTCATATTTAACAACGTTTTGGTTGTTTGTGAATGGGCCGGAAGGAGGAAAAGAATGACAACAAATTGGATGTGCCCTTGTTGCCAGGCATCATAAGGGCCCCGATTGCGACCCGAGTTAACCTTAAATGGAAGGTTATTACCTTTTCATGCACGTTTCTCTTTATACGTATTCTGACCTTCAACTTAAGGATGCTATTCATTCGGGGTAGAGATTTTGGCAAACTCCAATCTTGGTTTCATCAGACCAGAGAATCTTGTTTCTCATGGTCTGAGAGTCCTTTAGGTGCCTTTAGGCAAACACCAAGCGGGCTGTCATGTGCCTTTTACTGAGGAGTGATTTCCGTCTGGCCTCTCTACCATAAAGGCCTGATTGGTGGAGTGCTGCAGAGATGGTTGTCCTTCTGGAGGTTCTCCATCTCCACAGAGGAACTCTGGACATGATTGCTCAGTTTGGCTGGGCAGCCAGCTCTAGGAAGAGTATTGGTGGTTCCAAACTTCTTCCATTTAAGAATGATGGAGGCCACTGTATTCTTGGGGACCTTCAATGCTGCAGAAATTTTTTGGTACCCTTCCCCAGATTTGTTCCTTGACACAATCCTGTCTCGGAGCTCTACAGACAATTCCTTCACCCTCATGACGTGGTTTTTGCTCTGACATGTACTGTCAACTGTGTGACCTTATATAGACAGGTGTGTGCCTTTCCAAATCATGTACAATCAATTGAATTTACCACAGGTGGATGCCAATCAAGTTGCAGAAACATCAGAAAGGATGATCAATGCTTCTGTGCTGTCATGTGTTGCTGCCTTGCTATGTTGCTGTCTTAGGTCTCCCATGATGTAGTGTTGTGGTGTCTCTCTTGTCGTGATGTGTGTTTTGTCCTATATTTAGTTTTTTTTTTAAATTCATTTCTTTTAAATCCCAGCCCCCGTCCCAACAGGAGGCCTTTTGCCTTTTGGTAGGCCGTCATTGTAAATAATAATTTGTTCTTAACTGACTTGCCTAGTTAAATAAAGGATAAATAAAATACACACAAATGGAAAAAGGATGCACCTGAGCTCAATTTCAAGTCTCATAGCAAAGGGTCTGAATACTTATGTAAATAAGGTGTTTCTGTTTTTGTTTATTTGCCAACATTTCTAAAAACCTGTTTCCGCTTTGTCATCATGGGCTCTTGTGTGTAGATTGATGAGGGAGAACAAATGATTTAATCGATTTTTAGAATAAGGCTGTACCGTAACAAAATGTGGAAAAAGTCAAGAGGTCTGTACACTTTCCCGAATGCACTGAATATTAGTCACTATCAGTATGGACTGTCAGTAAGCCTAATAACCACACATATTCAACTGCCAATTTAATGTTAGTTACCTTCAGTTGGAATAGCCTACATTATCACTCAATTTAATTACATTGTTTTGTTTATCATCATTTACTTCCTCTGTAAACGCTGTCATGGCCATGTGGCTGAGGATCATTAGTCACAGTTGATAACATTATTATTTTTTAAAGACACGTAGGGTATTTAAATCGTTATGGAGCGGAGTGCATAACTAGCTGTAACAGTTTGAACCTGACGCATGGTGCAATGCTTGGCTGTGTCATCACACAGTTCCCTGGTTAGTGCAGGCAATAGAGGAGGGTAATGACTACTACTGTGCATTATTATTACATGCACACCCATCTTCTCACATTACCATGGGTTAACAAACTGAATCTGGTCATTTTCAGAATGAACCAAACCACTGTATTTTTGATTCATCAATATATTTAGACTGTAAAAGGCTCTCCAAACCATTTTTTTTTTATGATTCATACATACTTTCCCCCCACCCTAAAATGTTCCTAAATATTACACAAGACTGGAGTCTTATTTTAAATCTACCAGTTGGTGTTGAAACAGAGATGAATATGCTTAGATTTAGATGGCTTTCTTTATTTGGTGGCTTAAGATACTGTACATGTACTGAAAACCCTATTGAATTCAAACTCAGTGAGAAAATCTGTTGGCCAGCAAGTGGGAGGGTTTCAGCAGATTAATTATATTTATTCAGCACGCACAAGGGGACCACGCCTGCAAAGCCTGTTACTCACCTTCATAAGGTAAGTCTGAATACCAGCTACTGAGAAGTGCGTAGGAAAGGCATGCATATGAAAGGCGTAATTTCCTAAGTTGGAATTGGGCCCAAGGTGAATACATTGACTGTGATATACTGTAGGCTCCTCTAGTGACATGTGTTGTGAGACTATCCCACAGACAACAGAGAGGGTTCTCAGATGACAAGCCGGTGACCTAAATGTGTTTGGTGGTAGTTTCTCTGTGTCGCCTACAACGAGAGAGTGTGTGTTTATACAGTATGTACCATATCACATCTACCATGTGAGTGTGTGCGTGCGTGCTTGTGTGTGTGCAAGTGTTAGTGTGTGTATGAGTATTTGTGTGTGTGTGTGTGTGTGTGTGTGTGTGTGTGTGTGTGTGTGTGTGTGTGTGTGTGTGTGTGTGTGTGTGTGTGTGTGTGTGTGTGTGTGTGTGTGTGTGTGTGTGTGGACATGTTTAACTATACTTGTGGGGACCAGAATTCCCCACAAGAATAGTGAACAAACAAAAATTTAGCAAGTGCCTATTAAAGTTCAAATAAAGTGACAGGGTTGACCGTACCAGGGTTGACCTTGATAGAGCTGAGAGTAGCAGGGTTGACCATCACAGGGTTGACCGTGGCAGGGTTGAACGTGGCAGGGCTGACCATCACAGGGTTGACCTTGATAGAGCTGAGAGTAACAGGGTTGACCTTGACAGGGTTGACCTTGATAGAGCTGAGAGTAACAGGGCTGACCGTGACAGGGCTGACCATCACAGGGTTGACCGTGGCAGGGTTGACCGTGGCAGGGCTGACCTTGATAGAGCTGAGAGTAACAGGGTTGATCGTGACAGGGCTGACCGTGACAGGGTTGACCATCACAGGGTTGACCTTGATAGAGCTGAGAGTAACAGGGTTGACCTTGATAGAGCTGAGAGTAACAGGGTTGACCGTGACAGGGTTGACCGTGCCAGGGTTGACCTTGATAGAGCTGAGAGAAACAGGGCTGACCGTGACAGGGTTGACCATCACAGGGTTGACCGTGACAGGGCTGACCGTAACAGGGTTGACCGTAACAGGACTGACCATGACAGGGTTGACCTTGATAAAGCTGAGAGAAACAGGGCTGACCATGACAGGGTTGACCGTGACAGGACTGACCGTGACAGGACTGACTGTGACAGGGTTGACACTAACAGGGTTGACCTTAAATGGGTTGACCATAACAGTGTTGACCATAACAGGGTTGACGACTTCATCTTAAATCAGCCATAAATGCTCTTGTGACAGGGGGAATGGATGCTTGTTGTGTGCAACAGGGAGCGGCAATTGAATGCAAGCTTCAACAACATTTTTTAAATTGCTAAAACATTTCTAGCCTGTCTATCTATGGGTAACAGGGTTGACTTGTTATGCTCAACCTGCTCAGTTTTCCACCACAAAATGGTTAAAAAGAGTAGAACCAGTTTACCTGCTTTTACGCTATGATTCGACTATAAGATGTTCAATAAATATATATATATATTTCAAAAGGAATAGTTTCACAATATTAAAACGAGAGTCCAAAAGGGACAGACGTAAATTAATCATTAATTTTAAAATTATAAAAAATTTGATTTATTTCATGTCCATATTAATGGGCACTTCATTCAATCGCAGAGGCTATAAAAATGCAATATTGGTGCACAATTTCTACTTAAAATATCAAAGGGCACTCTTTTCATGGAATGACCCAGATAGTGGAAGAACTCAAAAGCATTGCAGGCAAAAACCGTGGCACCAGTGAGTTCATTCTGACTGCAGGTCTATAAACCCAGGCAGTATAGTGGCATGTAGATCAAACACTGAGACACACCTGTTATATGATTCACTGTCAGGACAGGTGGATTCTTAGGGGGAAACAGAAAATGTCTGTCTCCACTCTTGAGAAATGTAATAACTAGCAGGTCTATGTGTGCCACAACATCTCCATATCCTGTTCTGTAGCTATAGTTGTGGAGGACCAGAGTAGGCCATATGACACTGGTCTACTACACAATGAATGGTGTTCCTTTTATTTATTTGTCCTTTCTTTAACCAGAGAAGACACATTGAGAGGTACGTGTCTTTTTCAAGTGCTTTGCACATTCCCCGTAGAAATGCATACTATTTTAACCGAGAACTGTCCACTGTCAAAAAAACACAAGATTTTGCTGAGGAAAGCAGCTAAGCTGAGTAATATGTCTGCCCTAGATATCCAGTCTTCATGACTAACAACACATAGACTGGAACACTCAGGTTAGCATTTCTCCTGGTCTGCTCTCACACAGACAGCAGCACCTTTGGACAGCAGTAAAGGGAGGGATACCTGATGCCCTTTTAAAGCTTTCCTCTTCCTATTCAATGACTGTGATACTGTATACTGTAGGTTCCTCTAGTGACATGTGTTGTGAGACTATCCCATAGACAACAGAGAGGGTTCTCAGATGACAAGCCCGTGGCCTATGTACGGCGACAGTCTTCTCACATAAAGAAATACAAAACGCACAATCAATGAACGATTGGTTTCTTGATTTCACTTATTTTGTCACTGTGTAAGTCTATTGGTCTCTATTTGTCTTTATGTTAGTCACCCACTTTTCCATGATAAACTTAATGAATAACACGCATTAAACATCAACCAACAACTCAGTGTTATAGTGTTATAATAGATCAACCAACAACTCAGTGTTATAGTGTTATAATAGATCAACCAACAACTCAGTGTTACAGGGTTATAATAGATCAACCAACAACTCAGTGTTACAGTGTTATAATAGATCAACCAACAACTCAGTGTTACAGTGTTATAATAAATCAACCCACAACTCAGTGTTATAGTGTTATAATAGATCAACCAACAACTCAGTGTTACAGTGTTATAATAAATCAACCAACAACTCAGTGTTACAGTGTTATAATAGATCAACCAACAACTCAGTGTTACAGTGTTATAATAGATCAACCAACAACTCAGTGTTACAGTGTTATAATAGATCAACCAACAACTCAGTGTTACAGTGTTATAATAAATCAACCAACAACTCAGTGTTACAGTGTTATAATAGATCAACCAACAACTCAGTGTTACAGTGTTAAAAACAATGAACCTCTGTGATATAATTGACATAGACGTACAGTACAAAATACCAGGCAGGTTGAAGACTCTCAGTCATCCCCGTTATATGTTTATCTCGTTTACATTCACAGATGTGTGTCAGGTAGTGAGTGCCATCAGTAATCCAACCATGGGCAAAAACAAACTATCAAAAACAATGAAAAGTGACATATTTTTTGATGTTGGCTGAGTAAAGCTAAATGATAACCATGTTTCTGGATATTTGCGGGGCAAGCAGGCCAACTCTTATTCAGTTGTTGTAGAATGCTTATTACGCCTATCATTGCTGCATAGTCACTAACAGTATAGGGAGGGTACTGTTATTTAAAGTTATTTATTGAGGATGAAAGTTGTTTTCTAGTGCCTTCAAAGCTCACCACTGATCACAGTTGGTGTGAACTGTAAAGCCTCTGTCTTCAAAAGCTCCACAGATGAATAGCGTTTTGCTGATGTGTGCAGATTTCCCATGATGGTTGAAATGGCTCTGAGCCTTATGTCTTTAATAAAGGAAGAAATACACATTAACCTACTAATTAGTTTTTTGTTATTTTAATGGCTAGTATTTTTCACATACATTAAATCCATGTGTGTAATTCCTCGGAGTCTAAGACGTTGGGGGAGGGGAGGTTCTGAGCTGACATATGGAATTGTTTTAAGAAGGTCATACTATGGATCATTTAGCTATTGGATTTAGAATTTAGGACCCCTTTAGGTATAAATATATATATATATTTCCATTTGTTTTTAAAACCAGTACCGGTTTCCTTCAGATTAGTCCTGTGACACCTGTGGGGGTCGTAGAGCTAAACGGAGAACATCACCGTGTTCACGAGAGGCTCCCCTTTCCAGTTGTAGTTTTTAGGTCTAACTGTTCGAACGCTAAAGACGTTTTCATGAGAAGACCGATGTTTGGGATGTCTCATGGTCTGACAAACACTGCTCTAGCTCTGTCACCTTTCACAGCAGATACGGAGGTGCGACACTGGCGAATGCGGTGGGTATCTCTAGCTTAAACTGACGGATTTGGAAGGGTATTATTTTGTTACGTAGACTAATGGGGGGCTAATGAACAGACTATGATATTTGAGTGTGTGAGTGTGTATGTGGGTGCTTTTTTCTGCTTTTCTGACTAGTTGTCCTGCCTTCACAGTCTAACAACCTTGTGTCTTAACAGCCTTGTGGGTGCATAGCTCCACATTGCTGACAGCCACACTATTCCCCAGGAAGTCTCAATAACCCCAACTACCCCAGGCGGATTCCGTTTCTGTGCTCAGTGGATCCAGCCAATGTTGTGTTCTGGATACCTCTAACTGCAGTGTATAATACTGTATCTGCTGTAATACCCATTTCAGACAAAATATGCAGTATATGACCTGTAAAAAATATAAGGTACACCCTCAGAAAAAAATGTGCTATCTAGAACCTAAAAGGGTTCTTCAGCTGTCCCCATAGGAAAACCCTTTTTTTCCCCAGAACCTTTTGGGGGTTCTACATGAAACTCTTTCCACAGAGGGTTCTACATGGAACCCAAAAGGGTGCTCCTATTGGAACCCTTTGTTCTAAGAGTTCCATGTTTATATGACCCCTTTTCAAACAGCCCCTTATTTACCACTTTCTTGTAGGTTTGCATTTCAAATTAGGGAGGTGTTAAACAATGGATGTTTTAGTGAATTTACCTGCAAAAAAAAAGAGAGAGAGAGAGAGAGAGAGAGAGAGAGAGAGAGAGAGAGAGAGAGAGAGAGAGAGAGAGAGCGACAGAGAGAGAGAGAGAGAGAGAGAGAGAGAGAGAGAGAGAGAGTCTTGTTAACTCATGAGATGATGGCCCATCTGGTTTAAGTTACTGAGTCCCCCTCTTCAATACTCCCAGTCGATATACACATCATAAGAAGGAATTCCCCTAGACCACGCCCACAAATTGGGGAAAGCAAACATGATTTTTTTTGTCACACTGTAAGTATATTGGTCTCTCTTTCCCATTGACCCCTATTGCAAAAGAGACAATTGTTTGTTATGCAGAAATAACAAATGCCAAAAAGCTGCTGTGTTGTCCAGTGTACATGTAATCAGGTCAAAAATCCCGACCTACGGTTCACAATACTCCCACATAGGAAAATGGAGCCCGTTGGAAGAGCCTTGTGGCTTCAGGTTATTCGGTGTGGGAGAGTCAGGGAATTGTGGGGACCCGGTGTCCAAGTAGACAACACGTAGATATGTGTGTAGAAAACACTTAATCACAGGTAGGACATTTAACTTGTTTAGTACAGTCTGTTTATAACTCCACTCACTACTTGTAGCTGTATAGCCAGTTTGTTTGTGTTGTTGGTCTTGGCTAGCTTAATGTTCTAGTTGGTAGCTAGCTAGCATTCACTCACGTGGCTACTAGCGCCGTCATGAAAAATGTCATGAGGGAAGCCCTACATTATCAAGTTTTTCTTGTTGAATGTTGAAAAGTAATCTTTAGAGATGTTGTACTTTTCTTAAATGTAGTTTTGTTATTGACTAATACACTACAAGCATAAGACAATAAGACGTTGTAGCTGTCAGCCGATGGGGTAACCAAAGTAACCATAGGTTGTTTTCCCCGAGGGCGGGTGGGCCGTGATATTTTACCTAATACCGACTGGCACTATAAGAACCGCATGATGTCAATAATATGTCCCATTCTAGAACCTTAGCATCACTTAAATTCAAACTGTCATGTATTGTTCTGGCAGAGAAACATTCCAGACATCTTGATCAGTTTGAAATTATGTTTTGTTGATTAAGGGTTACCACAATGTGTACCACTGATTTGGCCAATGGGAATCCGGCCCAATAGATCTTGACAAACTGATGACAAACTGACATCTCTTCTTCATAACAAGAGCAGGGGCTTAACGGTGTCCAATTCACAGTTCAGTTCATACAACTAAAAAGAACATCTTAAAATACAGAATTCGGAAAAACCCACTTATACACTCTATCGATTTCTTAATTGTCGCTCTGCTTATGTTCCAGGTCTCTCCTCCTCTTAATCTCTCAGTCTTCATAATGTTCATTTCAAGGATGTTTTCCCACATTTCCCCTCCAAAGCTTCCAGATTTATAATCACCATTGAGACGCAAATGTTCAAATATTGAACTTCATACCAGAACAGGGCTAAACCAAACAAGCTTGACATTTTCTGCTCTCCTTTCTAGTTAATAAAGCAGATTTATAGTGAGTTCCTGCATAGTGGAATAAAAGTTAGGGGAGTCTCTCTTTCTCTTCCGGATGATCCACTAAAATGGCACCCTATTCCCTATATAGTGCACTACATTTTACTTGGGCCCATGGCGATATTTTTAAAAGTAGTGCACTATGTTAGGCATAGGGTGTCATTTGGGATTTAGATTTAGATTATTTTTGACATTCCCATCTCCTGGCTGAGTTCACCCAATCCAGGCAACTTTCCAGGTGTCCAAACGGGGCCTTGAATTTGACGAACCATGAAAAAGGTCACGCATTCCAGACTACTCTCTCAGGGGGGAAAAGGAGTCCACACCTTCACAGAAACGCGTATAGCATACCCCTTTAAAATCTGACAACAATTATGGCATGAGTTTCAGCAAATTATTATGCCAAAATCGATCTGGTAAAACTCTTCAGTGGTTCTGCTCAGCCTGGAGATCATCATGACATAGATGTGTATTAGGAGCCCTGAAAATAGGAACTGGTCTAGAATGACATGAAACACATAAGCCTTCACACAAGCCTGGCATACACTACCTCCATAAATAAATAAATAAATAAACACAAATGCAAAATATTTAATTGATTGTTGTGAATATGTGATTTTACTAATTGTGCTGTTGAACACTGGAAACAAGAAAATATATTACCTGGAGGATGATGCCAAGATGGAGACTGCTGCTGGAATGTTTCAAAACGTTTGGTGATTGCTGTAATTACTGAGGCCTGATTTCTGGACCCGGAGTTCAAATTGAGTGTTCAAGGGGAAATAAAATAAGACCTTTCTTCAACTGCTTCTATAGGAACCGGGTGTACATTGTAAAGATGTGGTTGCCGACAGAGCCATAGAGCAGTATTCTCCACAGTACCGTAGCTGTGATACAGTACACTGTAAGCTTGGTAGTCAAACACGATATGGTGAAATCCTGTGTGGAATGGTTAATTAGGGATTTATTTTGTCATCTGGATTTTTAATCAGTCTTGCTGTCTCCATGTAAGTTGTAACAAATAATTCAGCTATTTTCAACTTTAAGCACAGTGAAACTTCATATTGTACGAATAAAGTTTTGTCATTTTCAATGTCCATTGTTTGTTAATGTTTTCCCATAATAGCAAACAGGTGGGATTGACTCACTACTTACACAATAAGGTCATAACGACTGTATAAAGTTACACGTTATGAATAGACAATAAAAATGGGGTCATACAATTACGGTATTTTGTGACATGGTAAAAAAAAGTCACCCATCTTAGTCACTCTGTGATGGAAAGATTATATCACTGTTAAAAAGGACAGTAATTATTCTAGTGTATTACACAATATTCAATCATCTAAAAAAAAAGTAGAGTAAAGGTGGTTTTGGGAAACCATATTGGACAAGTATTTGTGTTAACCACAAACTAGAAGATTGAGGGACGGTTTTCCCCAGCCTTTCCCGGACTTAATCCTAGTCCTGGACAAATAAGCCCACTCCATGGAGAACGCTGATACTTTAAGAGGACATCATGTTATATTGTGTTCTTAGGCCCCAAAACAACTATTTTTTTTCTTTGAAAATTGCTTGAATTTGCACATTATTTCATCATGCACTAGCACAGAGACATGTGGAACGGAGCCAGCCCAGGCCCCCTCCGTTGACGTATGACTTCACATAACTCTGTAATCACACATCAACTAAATATATCATTGTTCTTGCTTTCGGGAAAATCACCTAAATACCAAATCAATAACACATTCGAATGATCACATATTTGAAATGTAATACTTTTTAAAAATCAATAATTGCTAATGACACAAGAAGGTTTTAAATAATGATGTTTGTGATGTCTCCATGTTTATATGGGAATAGTGTCCCTCCGGCTTCTAAACATACCTCTATGTCCTCCACTATGGCGCTAAAGAAGAGCCTTAAACCTCAAATCACCTAAATGTTGTCAACTGTCAGAAATCCCCTTTCTCCTTGGCCTGTGATTCACAGTGCCTGTAGTCTGCCTGGCCTGGCCAATGGTCTGTCGGTCCACACACTTCCTAAAGACCTATCGTAATGTTGACTGAAGACAAAGTGAGTGGGATTCTTTCATAGCCTGTCATGGCTGGCTATGTGGCTACTATACTACATTATATAGTTGAAGTTCAAGTTGTATTACACCCAACTAGAAGGCAATACAAACAGAGCATACAAATGGCATGGGCATATTGATACACAGACCATGTCTAGGCTAATATTATATATTTATACAGGCTGTACAAAATAAGCTTATTTTATTGTGCGAGTCCCGAGATCTTGAAATGTTACCTAAACAACAGCAGATACTTCTCCACCACACCAGACGAAGAGTTCCATGAACCGCTTCCCCAACGTCTAACTACGTCGGCTGGGTTTAAACAAGGACGATGGCAAACACTTCATTTAGGGATCGTATCACCTCTATATATTTTTCTCACAACAGTGCTTGTGTTAAAGATACTGGTCCCACTTTAAATGGAATATTTACTTAATAAGGCTTTCTTCATATGTACTAAATTTTAAAAACATTAATAACTTAAAGTCTTTATAAAGTCTTCGTATGTACTAAATACTAAAATACATGAACAACTTAAAGTCTTTCAAAAGTTAAGTACTACATATTTAAAGATGAAACCATTTATAGTAAAATGTATAATCTTCATTGATATCAAAATAAAAAAAGACCAAAGTAGAATGCGATGATGAGATCAGTTGGAAGTTGGCACAGTCCTAAATGTGTCAGTGTCTAATTAATGTGAATGTTGTGCTATCATCATGTCATCATATCATCACCCAGGGTGTCACATCTGTGGCACTGAGCTCATGGGAAGCTCCCTCCCTGGTATTGGCTGGCCATACAGCATGTTCGCCAGTTCCCTCGGCCGGCTACGGTCTGTGTGAGGGAACCAGCGAGCCCTCCCGATTCCTTTCTAGAGGTTTCTAAACCCTGGCGGGGTCTGCTGACGTCACGCCGCCTCTCGTCTGCCGATGTGTCGTATGCACTCTCTCATTTCCTCCACGACTTACGAACACCAATCTCTGCTGCCCGCGCTGTTGGTCTTGTTCCTGACGTCCAATTGGCTGATTTAAACAGCCTGCCTCGTCTAGAGCCCCAGACAGCACGGCCAGTCCCTCTCTAGCTGCCTGCCAAGGAGAGAAGGGTGTTACGTTTTGGGAGAGAGTAGAGGAGCAGCAAGGCAGCGTGCCGAGCACCCCCCCGCCCTCCCCTTTCCTCCCCCCTTGTTCCCCTCTCCTCTCCTCCCCCTTCCCCCCTGCCCCCCCCTCTCCTCCCCCCTTCCTGCTGCTCCCCTGTCCTCCCCCCTCCCCTGTTGTAGCAATTTCTCTGACTGGGCAGCCTGCCCTCGCACTGTTATAGCACCATGTGACCAGGAAGTGTGGCTCCGATCCATTTCCTCTCCTGACTGAAGGGAAACATTGTAACAGAGTGGGACGGCTCTGGGCTCTATTACGTAGCGGGATAAAAATAACTAGCATATTTAAGGCTGCAGAGGAATCCCAGCGCAGGCATAGGGTGGACAGCCTGCGGCTCGGCAGGAGCTCTCCCTGCCTTTCTCTGCTTGTCTCCCACCCTCGCTCTCTCTCTCTCCGCACTCCGCTTTCCTCCTGCTCTCCCTCCCTAGCGGGGCCCTGCCTATGGAAGCTTGGCTGGGGCCTTGTAAACACACAGTCCCTTTTGTTTATTGTCTATTCCGTTTGCTTTGGCAATGTAAACATATGTTTCCCATGCCATTGAATTGAATTGAGACAGAGGAGCGCGGCCCAATGCAATGCTTTGCACACCACCACACTGACTGTCTGGTACTGCATGTTTTCAAACCTGCCCACTGTTGTTGTTTTTTATTTTATGAACAGAAGCTCTAGCAAACAAGTCTGGAATTGTTTTGTGGAATGAATTGGCACATCCAAGTCTGTCTACCCATCTCCTACAGCATTATGCTACGGTAGAGCACCTCTTGTTCTATACAGCCCAGTCCTGAGCATCGGTTCTAGCCAAATTAGACTGAAATGTTAAGCTTGCCTTTGCCTTCAAAATCTTCAGTTACTATCCATAAGATGTACTTCTCTTGATACTAAATGTTCATTCAAAATGTCAAAATTGCAGAACTGACAAGCAAGCATGAACTGTTTTGATTAATCCTTTTTAATCTCTTAACTACCCTGATAATAACTTCTACCTGAGATGACCTCTACACACCTGACTGCAATGTCTGTGCGGAAATAAATAGACAGCAATCATAAACAGGAAAACGTTTATCATGTTTCTCTCATGTATTTCACTGGTGCATTTTATCTTGGTACATACCCACGCATTTCAATTATTTATTTCACTGCCATGTGGGACAAATAAAGTAAAGTAGACTTAGTTTGTGAGATGAGCTTTGAGTCCCTCACTGAGTTAACCAGCTTGTTCTTGTAAGGACTGGGAGAGGAGAAGCAGGTACAGGGAGGGAACATTTAATAAACAATAATGACATCAATGCTGACACAGGGGAACAAACTGAGGAACAGACAGATATAGACAGGGCAATCAACAAAGTGAAGGAGTCCAGGTGAGTCCAATGAGCGCTGATGCGCATAATGATGGGGACAGGGGTGCGTAATGATTGGCCGCCTGGTGCCCTCGAGCGCCAGAAAGGGGAAGCGGGAGCAGGCGTGACAGTTCTTCTACTTACACGCAATGTCATAATAATATAATTCACACACTTAAAAAGACAATTAAAAACCAACCAACCCTACACAATCAGATGACACAACAGCAGACAGACACAGCAAATAAAATCACGTTCGAATTTGTGGGGGAGTTGTTTGCTATTCTTAATAAACAGCAACAGATATTAACAAAACTTGACTGAGTTTTCATTAATAAAGAATGAATGCAATTGTTTATTACTGTAAAGCATCTGGAAAGAGAGCAGTGAAAACCTCAATATCTGGAGTATGATCCTCTAGTCCTCATATTGACTTGAATGCTTTCCAAGGGGACTGAACTAGCTGGGGATGGAATGCTGCTGGAAACCATCAAAATCAAGACAACTACTCTGATTGGAGACAACAGCTGCCAAGCGCTCAGTGAGTTGTGCAAGAAGGTTTCTAAACTTTATTTACCCATCTTTATACACTTTACACTTATGTTTGTTGAATAACATATCAATAATTTGACATTAAGTACAACTGTGATGGGTATACAATTTTTACTTTCCAGTGACCAATCCGGTCGTAGCCTTTTTTAAATAGAAAATGTTCCTCTAAGATGAAATCCTGACAACCTTGAAGAATGTGGGGGTGGGGGTTCTGTTTGTCAACAACTTCGCAGTCCAATCCCAGGGGTAAGGACAAGTTATAGAAAGATAATTCCCATTTGAGGCCACAGTCAATCAGCCAATAGTGTGGGAGCCTAGCTTATAGGGCCCTAGAACAGTCATAACAATAGTTGTGACAACACAGCCAGTCTCATCATGGGAAACTCTGTACATAGAGCCAAGAACAACACCTGAGAGACAACCCGACTTGGAAATACTTTCAAGAGACTGTTGGAGCTGCTGCTGCAGGTAAGAGACTGTTGGAGTGGCTGCTGCAGGTAAGAGACTGTTGGAGCTGCTGCTGCAGGTAAGAGACTGTTGGAGCTGCTGCAGGTAAGAGACTGTTGGAGCTGCTGGTGCAGGTAAGAGACTGTTGGAGCTGCTGCAGGTAAGAGACTGTTGGAGCTGCTGCTGCAGGTAAGAGACTGTTGGAGCTGCTGCTGCAGGTAAGAGACTGTTGGAGCTGCTGGTGCAGGTAAGAGACTGTTGGAGTGGCTGCTGCAGGTAAGAGATTGTTGGAGCTGCTGCAGGTAAGAGACTGTTGGAGCTGCTGCAGGTAAGAGACTGTTGGAGCTGCTGCAGGTAAGAGACTGTTGGAGCTGCTGCAGGTAAGAGACTGTTGGAGCTGCTGCAGGTAAGAGACTGTTGGAGCTGCTGCAGGTAAGAGACTGTTGGAGCTGCTGCAGGTAAGAGACTGTTGGAGCTATTGCTGCAGGTAAGAGACTGTTGGAGCTGCTGCAGGTAAGAGACTGTTGGAGCTGCTGCAGGTAAGAGACTGTTGGAGCTGCTGGTGCAGGTAAGAGACTGTTGGAGCTGCTGCAGGTAAGAGACTGTTGGAGCTGCTGGTGCAGGTAAGAGACTGTTGGAGCTGCTGCAGGTAAGAGACTGTTGGAGCTGCTGCAGGTAAGAGACTGTTGGAGCTGCTGCAGGTAAGAGACTGTTGGAGCTGCTGCAGGTAAGAGACTGTTGGAGCTGCTGCAGGTAAGAGACTGTTGGAGCTGCTGCTGCAGGTAAGAGACTGTTGGAGTGGCTGCTGCAGGTAAGAGACTGTTGGAGCTGCTGCAGGTAAGAGACTGTTGGAGCTGCTGCAGGTAAGAGACTGTTGGAGCTGCTGCAGGTAAGAGACTGTTGGAGCTGCTGCTGCAGGTAAGAGACTGTTGGAGCTGCTGGTGCAGGTAAGAGACTGTTGGAGCTGCTGGTGCAGGTAAGAGACTAGCAGCATACTTCATCCATTCATTGATTGGACCAATCCTAGTGGCAATTTAACATGAGAACACACGCACACATCTCACACCATCAGATGTGTCATTTAGGTAAATTATGGAAGACATGACACCTCGACAGTACTGAGTTTACATGATCAGCGTTGATGTACAAAAACATTACGTCAGTTTTCCTCATCAGGTTCTTATGATAATTTCAGGTAGATATGATGTTTGGACAGTGATAACTACATCCTCCTAAGGATTACGTGTCTGGACAAGGTAGACTATATTTAAAGTACCACAGCATTGTATTCTGGAGCACTATAACAGACAGGAAACTTCCAAAATAACAGAAACACTTGAGGAAATGAGAGATACAAAGTATAATGAAAGCAGGTGCTTCCACACAGGTGTAGTTCCTGAGTTAATTAAGCAATTAACATCCCATCATGCTTGGGGACATGTATAAAAATTCTGGACAGGCCATTATTTTGGCTACTATAGATATGGCCCTTATAGGATGACAATGTCCCCATCCACAAGGCACAAGTGGTCACTGAATGGGCATAAAGACAATGTAAACCATATGCCATGGCCGTCTCAACCCAATTGACCATTTATGGGAGATTCTGGAGCAGAGTTTTCCACCACCATTAGAAAACAAAACAGCAAATGATGGAATTTCTTGTGGAAAAAGGGTGTCGCACCCCCCCCCCCCCCCCCCCCCCATAGAGTTCCAGAATCTATGCCAAGGTGCATTGAAGATGTTCTGGCTCGTAGTGGCCCAACGCCTTATTAAGACACTTTATGTTGGTGTTTCCTTTATTTTGGAAGTTACCTGTAGATCAGAGTTGATACTATACGCTTAACGTAAATGCATAAATAAAGAAAATCTAATTAGTTTTGTTAGAACATCAATTAAGTTATTCATATATATTTTTGTTTTAATTAACCATCATAAAATGGGCTCATATAAGTACTAGTATGATGACTACACTGGAATGGATAGCCAACTGTAAATAGAACCATGAATTGATAGGAGGTACACAATGCTCTTTCTCTCTCTCCCTCTCTCTCTCTCTCTGAGCCAACCACCTCAGAAAGAGTTGAAAGTGTCCTCTATACAAAGACATTGTCCTCCATCATAAAGAATATGGCCATGCTGACATGGTCCCTTTGTGTTTTTAAACCTGCTGCAGGAAACAGGTATTCTTTTATTAAAAAAAGAAATTGTTTTAACTTATAACAAATATTTTCTCACCAACCAAAGTCAGGAGGTTCAGTCTATAAAATAGATATGTGATGGCTTCTGACAGTTGGCCTAGACTATATCCTTAGAAATATGTTGATAGTGGAAAAATAATACCTGCAAACTAAGTCAAACAATTGTTCTACAACTATCATATCATGTCTCTAACTTGAAAGGTAGATATCATGTTCTGTAAATGTGGTAATGAAGACAACCAATGGGATACTTGTTGACATGGCCCAACCGACAAGATCCTGATGCAACAGGATTGGTGGGCCAGTAGTGTTTGCTCCAGAAGTGTTTGCTCTCCATACAGGACTCTAAACTGATAGACGTCTAACTACGGGACAGACAAAACATTTATGTTGGCTTCCAGCTCTGATCAAACACTGACAGCCTCAGCCCACTTCAAAAACAACATGAGAGTGGATTCAGAGATCATGCTAGTTTATAA
Source organism: Oncorhynchus mykiss (assembly GCF_013265735.2). NCBI lineage: Eukaryota > Metazoa > Chordata > Actinopteri > Salmoniformes > Salmonidae > Oncorhynchus > Oncorhynchus mykiss. Next base: position 11,053,399 of record NC_048576.1, on the reverse strand, counting down.
GTATTACTGGTGTTATATAAATAGATGTACATAGTCATCGACATTGAGTGTACAAAACATTGGGGACACCTGCTCTTTCCATGACAGACTGAGCAGGTGAGTCCAGGTGAGAATCTAGGTGAAAACTATGATCCCTTATTAATGTCACTTGTTAAATCCACTTCAATCCATGTAGATGAAGGGGAGGAGACAGGTTGAAGAAGGAGTTTTAAGCATTGAGACACAGATTGTGTGTGTGCGCCATTCAGAGGGTGAATGGGCAAGACAAAATATTTAAGTGCCTTTTAACGGGGTATGGTAGTAGGTGCCAGGCGCACGGGTATGTGTCAAGTACTACAAAGCTGCTGGGTTTTTCACACTCAACAGTTTCCTGTGTGTATCAAGAATGGTCCACCACCCAAAGGACATCTAGCCAACTTGACACAACTGTGGGAAGTATTGGAGTCATGGGCCAGCATCCCTGTGAAACGCTTCCAACACCTTGTAGAGTCCATGCCCAGATGAATTGAGGATATTCTGAGGTTAAAAGGGGGTGCAACTTAATATTAGAAAGGTGTTGTTAATGTTTTGTCCACTCAGTGTAGCATGTTGAGTATATAGTCATAATTGGAACTCAAACTGAGGTTCAGAAATAATTTAATAATTTACTGTCCCACTCCTTCAATGATCACAAGACATGGTGTGAGACCTATGAAACCTTAAGGGAATGAAAAGTCATGGACACTTAATTAATCCTGAAGTGAGCCAATGCTTTTCTAATTTTATGATTACTTCATGTATAGGTTGATCATGCATATGACCAAAACTATGTGGACACCACTTCAAATTAGAGGATGTGGCTATTTTAGTCACACACACTTTGCTGACAGGTGTATAAAATTGAGCACACCGCCATGCAATCTCCATAGACAAACATTGGCAGCAGAATGGCCCGTACTGAAGAGCTCAGTGACTTTCAACGTGGCACCGTCATATGATGCCACCTTTCCTACATGTCAGTTCGTCAAATGTCAGCGCTGCTACAGCTGCCCGTCAACTGTAAGTGTTGTTATTGTGAAGTGGAAACGTATCGGTGAAACAACGGTATATATATATACATATGTTGTTGAATTTTTTTATTCACTTTTGCTAAAAACGCTCAGGCCCGCATGCCGCCTGTTGCCGAACCCTGGACAAGAGCGACATACCATCGAAGACGTACAGTAGAGGGGAGTGTCCCCGTTCCAGGTGAGCATTTGTTGTGTCTTCTATAGGAGTTACAATATCTAGGTCAATGAGTGCAGCTACAAGTCATTATTCCTATACTAACAAGCCTACTTTACATGCGCGCGTAAAACCTGTCCTTTAGAATTACGTTGATCCGGTTTCCCTACCTACATTAGCTCTTGATAAAAGGCAAACGGCATATAGGGCCTCCCTGTTGCCATCGCTCTGTTTTGTATGGATATAAACAGAAACAGTTTGAGTTTTTTTCTCTCTCTTTTTCAGCCCTGCACTCTCTTTGCTGTCGTCATGAACTGCACCTTCTTTTTTCTAGCAGCGCGCGCAGTGTTGTTCCTGTCCTGCCTGGCTGTTGCTCAGCAACACGAAGGCGTGTCCACCAGCGATGATTTAAGCGGTAGGAAACCCTTGCCCGCTGTCACTTTGTCAGTTCAGTCTGTTCTCTAGTCCATGCATGGAAGTGGAATTGCTAAGGAGACGAGGGAATCCCCCTATAGTGTCGCCTCACTCCTGATGAATTTGCATCAACGTTATTACCAAGCTTGTTTTTTATCGGTCTCAGTCTGCCTGTTCCATTCGCTGCGTCCACAAGCATGGCTTGGAGTGAAGTATAGCGCCACATCATCTCGGACTGTCAACCCGTGAAGAATACACAACTGATGCTGTACAACAAACGGTGTATTTACCAGAAGAAATTCATCAGAGGAACCAGGTAGGCCTATATTTTCATTGATGAGGTGCGGGCTTTTTTCAGTTTGACTATCCAGAATGTTGGGTTGCCATAATAAAGACATTGCGCTTGGATTTGATTCACTACGTTAGCCTATTCATTTTTGGGGGGGGCGAAAACGAAAAGGCTTGACGTTGATTTAAAAAATATATTTTTTGTTTATGCAGGCAACCCACCAAGTGACTTCGACAATATGGCATTGAGCGGGACGCTTTTGCCATCCATATCCACATTTGCAAGCGGCCCGAATGTCAAGAATAAATCCATGGGACATGCGAATTTAGTGAGTATGGTCTACTATATTAGCTATTTATATATCAACAGTCTGACTAGCCTAAATAGGACATTCTGCATGTTTAATGGTAGGTCAGCTCATAATCGGTTTTAATGTAGCCTATGTATTTTCTATGTAAATTCCTTTGCTTGACCTTATGTCATTGCCGCACTCCAGAATACCGCACCTCTGTTGGGGCGTGCACCAGCAAGTATAATTTTCAGTGTGGCTACTAACTGAGTGTAAGGTAGCCTACTATAAGTGTTTAGATTGTAGTAGTGACATCCTATTGCTTTATTATAAGACAATTTGATTTAGGTTGTTGACTTATCTATTGCCAAATATATCATGATAATATAGAATAGGCTATTAAATGTGACTATTTTAAGGATCTGAGGTTTCTTGTGTTTATATAGAAGCCTAACTAAAGTTCAACTAATCAATGCAGGTCTGGGATTACACACAAGAATATCTCCTGACATAATATTTTCTCAGATATAAGATACAGTTGACAAAGAATCATAGTTTTTATATATTTCAGTTAGATAGAGAGGGGGAATCTACAGGTAGCTGTATTTAACATTTGGCAATGGCATGTTATGACCTAAGACCTGTCTCAATGATTTAGCCAAGGATATCCTATTAGATTATTCAAATTCCTAATTCTATGGACATTCAGCGTTATGTTCATTGAATGACTATGACCACAGGTGTCTTTCAGTCCTTGTGCTGTGTAGTAATGCGTTTCTCTTCCCTTCCCTAGAGATGGAAGGAGGATATCTCCACTGGCATGACCAAGAAAGAGCCTGAAGATCTGGACCTGCTAGACTATGACTTTATCTTGTCCAACACTATGCTACAACAGCAGGCTGAGGCCATGGCAGCAAGCGGGTCCCAGAACCTGTCCCCTTCCCCGGGCTCCTACTCCTCCTACCAGCTCCCCTCTCCCCAGGACTCTGCCCACAGTGACATGCTGTACACCATCCCTGACATCAGCGACGTGTCCCCCTCTGGGGGGTTTGTGGCCGAACTGATGAGGCCTGAATTGGACCCAGCATACCTCCACCCCACCAGCCTCCATGGCAAGTTTGTGGTGAAGACCACCATGGATATGGCAGAATACGGCCAAAGCATTAATGTGATTAGTAAGGCCGGTGTTGGTGTCAGTGCTGCCACGGACCCCTCCTCCTTGCCTTTTGTTTGTCATATGATAAAGCAGGAGAACCCCAGCATGTGCAACATCACCCAACCCATGGATCTCCACCTTGGGGGGGTGAACTCACACTCCCAGCCCAGAACTGGACAGAGGCCTCACCTCGACCCCCACGGTTTCTCCCCAGGGGGGTGTCCTATGACAGCCAGTCGGTCAGCTTCATCTCTGTCTCCAGACCACCACCCTTCCAGCCAGGTGTTATCCCACCCCCAGATCCCTCTGCCTGGCCAGGGCTACCACCACAGCTCTCCGACAAGCTACTCGCCCTTCCCTCAACAGCCTGGGTCTCTACGGTACCAAGGTCAGTACAACTTCAATCTAAGTGTTTTTGACCAAGAGCTTTTTTTTCACATTCATCATTTGCTGGTGCCTGATGTTGAGGTAAACTCTGAGGGGATGATGATGATGAAGCTCATCACTCCACCCTCTTCACCCCCGTCTAGAGCTCATGTCCCCGGGCGGAGACTGTCTACCGGAGGAGCCCAAACCTAAACGCGGCCGGCGCTCCTGGCCCAGGAAGAGAATCGCCACACACACGTGTGACTACGCCGGCTGTGGGAAAACCTACACCAAGAGCTCCCACCTCAAAGCACATCACCGAACGCACACAGGTTGGTACACATGTTGGTTGTCTCATTGTTAAAACGCTGTTTCAAACACTTCTATGACGTCAGAAGACCTTTAGGAAGCACTTTCTCTGTTTGTGTCAGACTTTATTTAAGGCATAGTTAGCCTACACCAACCTTTCAACCAGGTTTGTCGTTTTTCATTCCCATTGTCCTTCTTAATTATGTGTGACAGTATTCATTACTCTAGTTTGTGGTTTATTATGGGATGGTAGGCCTTTCTTGATTCACAGTAGGAAAACTTTGACATGGAATTTTACATTGGATTAATATAAACTGTAGTTTTCCTTGTTTGTACTTTTTCCTTGTATGTCTCCTTGTATGTCTCCTTGTATGTCTCCTTGTAAGGAGACATATACATTTTAATGGCTGAAATAATCAAATGTATTGATTTTAATAGAACACTTTGTAATAGGCAGCAATGTGACCTTGTTTTAACTACAGATCTACATTGAGAGGATTTTATTAAAAAAGAAAAAAAAAATATATATATATATATATGGCTCTAGTAATTCCAGCTCATTTCCCTCCGAAGGAACACTCTATGTTCACCTATAACTCTTACCTTCCCTGCTACCCCAAGATGCTTGCCCCTGGCATAACGGCTGTTGTATTGCCAGCAGTAAATTACTCCACTGCATCATTATGGTAAAAGAGAGGGAGAGAAGCCCAGTTGGCAGGTGTCATGAACAGGCAACAGCAGCAGGTTGATACTGATCCTGTTCAAATACAACCGCAGGTTGATTCGTTTACAATTTATCTACTGCAGGACAGGACCGACCTCTTTCTGTGGTGAGGAGAGTTTTGGTCTGTTTTTACTCTAAGGAGAACAAACAAAATTCTAACACACCTCTCTCTGTCTCTCTGTGTGTGTATGTATTGTCATTACTAGGAGAGAAGCCTTATTGCTGTGACTGGGAGGGCTGTGGCTGGAAGTTTGCCCGTTCAGACGAGCTCACACGGCACTACAGGAAACACACGGGGCATCGCCCCTTCCAGTGTGCCAAGTGTGACAGGGCCTTCTCAAGGTCTGACCACCTGGCTCTACACATGAAGAGACACCTATGAGACACTCACTGGACACCATGGACCAATACTAAAATACTATAAATATTATTAAACAGCGACCTGAACTTGTGACTTACAAATAAACATTGCCTTCTAGCCATCCATTGTCAAAGCACCAATACAAGCTATGTGTTTCCTGGTAGTGTTACACTCTCAAGGGTCCAACCCTATGACTAAAGACTGTTCTTTGTCCATCTATGGGCTTGTGATCTGACATTTGACAAGACCCCTCAGAACAACTCCTTTTGTGGGACAAAACTGGAATCGCTCATCTATTTATCGACAAAACCTGGAGGACTAGGTGCCAACGTGTGACTGGAAATGTATTAGCAGAGATTTACAGGGACAGCCCTAGTCACTAAGCGACCACCGTTTTGTTTTTTTTATTGTCTGAAGATTATGATACTTTTTCCTAAAATGTAAATTGCCTTTCACATACTAATGGGGGAGGAATCAGAAAGATCACATTCTAACGGGGGAGGAATCAGAAAGATCACATTCTAACGGGGGAGGAATCAGAAAGATCACATACTAATGGGGGAGGAATCAGAAAGATCACATACTAACGGGGGAGGAATCAGAAAGATCACATACTAACGGGGGAGGAATCAGAAAGATCACATACTAACGGGGGAGGAATCAGAAAGATCACATACTAACGGGGGAGGAATCAGAAAGATTACATACTAACGGGGGAGGAATCAGAAAGATCACATACTAACGGGGGAGGAATCAGAAAGATCACATACTAACGGGGGAGGAATCAGAAAGATCACATACTAACGGGGGAGGAATCAGAAAGATCACATACTAACGGGGGAGGAATCAGAAAGATCACATACTAACGGGGGAGGAATCGGAAAGATCACATACAGAAAGATCACATACTAACGGGGGAGGAATCAGAAAGATCACATACTAACGGGGGAGGAATCAGAAAGATCACATACTAACGGGGGAGGAATCAGAAAGATCACATACTAACGGGGGAGGAATCAGAAAGATCACATACTAACGGGGGAGGAATCAGAAAGATCACATACTAACGGGGGAGGAATCAAAAAGATCACATACTAACGGGAGGAATCAGAAAGATCACATACTAACGGGGGAGGAATCAGAAAGATCACATACTAACGGGGGAGGAATCAGAAAGATCACATACTAACGGGGGAGGAATCAGAAAGATCACATACTAACGGGGGAGGAATCAGAAAGATTACATACTAACGGGGGAGGAATCAGAAAGATTACATACTAACGGGGGAGGAATCGGAAAGATCACATACTAACGGAGGAATCAGAAAGATTACATACTAACGGGGGAGGAATCAGAAAGATTACATACTAACGGGGGAGGAATCAGAAAGATTACATACTAACGGGGGAGGAATCAGAAAGATTACATACTAACGGGGGAGGAATCAGAAAGATTACATACTAACGGGGGAGGAATCAGAAAGATCACTACTGGAATTATTTGCATTATAAGTCAAAACTTTCTCAGAGCAAGCTCAACTTGCCCGACTGCTATAAATGCCATACATTATCTGTCTTTCAGTAAAATAATGGGGAGGAACCAGAAAGATCAGTTTCAGGCTACTGGAAGTCTTAGCAGTTTGGTTGTTTTCACTGCAATAATGGGTCAACCTCCGAGCAGGCTCAACTTGCGCGATTGTTCAGTTCACTTGACCCTGGCCCTTAATGTCATTCCCTGTATCGGTTATCAGGGAAACAAGAAACTCGGACAGAACACAGACGGAACACATCCTAAGAGGCCTTCTCCATTCAATCAGAAACAGTCCATTTGTCTTTGTTTGTGAAGTTCATACTGTTCAACATACTGTATTAGACATTTATATTTATAATACTCTATTCTTCCAAGCCATTGACTTCAGGTACACTTTAAATATATATGTTACAGAATGGTGCTTCAAGACTTTACTATGTTAAAAGGTACCAAAGAATTTGAAAAAGAAAACCGCTGAGAGTATAAAAGTGTGGTGGTCTTGTCTGTGAGTTTCCTGGAGACCTCTTTTCTTCCACAATTTGACTTTAATCAGGTGAATTACTTTGCTCCTCATTGGTGATGGCAATCTCTCAACGCGCTGTGGTCGCAAAGTGCAATAATGTTATATGAGACATTCATATTATTTTTTTAAAGAAATGAGTAACTCTGAACAAAGTTTTTTTTGTTTATAGACTAAATATGTTAAATAATCTTGAATGTTGTACATTTGTAAATAAAATGCTTTTAAATGTTTTGTATTGTCTTTTACAACATAAAGAATAAAATATATTTGAAATTAACTTTTGGTGCACTGATCACTGCTGATTTTAAAGCACTGTTCTGTGAATTCTTCCAGAATAGCATTTACCTGTACAGTGTTTTCATACATGTATCGCTTATCTCAGCCTTGTTAATCACAATCAAGCTACATGATTATCTAGTTTTAATAAACAATATATTTTTGGATCGTCTATTTATGTAAATTAGAACACATTTTAATAATAATAATACATGCTTAAAGTAACTGCCCAGTGTTTCCAGATTTCTATGGGTTTAATGGTGTTATTTCCAAAACATGGTAATTAAATCTGTGTTGGAATGGTGTGGGCTTACCAACAACAGAATGATGTGGGCTTACCAACAACAGAATGGTGTGGGCGTACCAACAACAGAATGATGTGGGCTTACCAACAACAGAATGGTGTGGGCGTACCAACAACAGAATGGTGTGGGCTTACCAACAACAGAATGATGTGGGCTTACCAACAACAGAATGGTGTGGGCGTACCAACAACAGAATGGTGTGGGCTTACCAACAACAGAATGGTGTGGGCGTACCAACAACAGAATGGTGTGGGCGTACCAACAACAGAATGGTGTGGGCTTACCAACAACAGAATGGTGTGGGCTTACCAACAACAGAATGGTGTGGGCGTACCAACAACAGAATGGTGTGGGCTTACCAACAACAGAATGGTGTGGGCGTACCAACAACAGAATGATGTGGGCTTACCAACAACAGAATGGTGTGGGCGTACCAACAACAGAATGGTGTGGGCATACCAACAACAGAATGGTGTGGGCGTACCAACAACAGAATGGTGTGGGCTTACCAACAACAGAATGGTGTGGGCTTACCAACAACAGAATGGTGTGGGCGTACCAACAACAGAATGGTGTGGGCTTACCAACAACAGAATGGTGTGGGCTTACCAACAACAGAATGGTGTGGGCGTACCAACAACAGAATGGTGTGGGCTTACCAACAACAGAATGGTGTGGGCTTACCAACAACAGAATGGTGTGGGCTTACCAACAACAGAATGGTGTGGGCGTACCAACAACAGAATGGTGTGGGCTTACCAACAACAGAATGGTGTGGGCGTACCAACAACAGAATGGTGTGGGCGTACCAACAACAGAATGGTGTGGGCGTACCAACAACAGAATGGTGTGGGCTTACAAACAACAGAATGGTGTGGGCGTACCAACAACAGAATGGTGTGGGCTTACCAACAACAGAATGGTGTGGGCTTACCAACAACAGAATGGTGTGGGCGTACCAACAACAGAATGTGTGGGCGTACCAACAACAGAATGGTGTGGGCGTACCAACAACAGAATGGTGTGGGCGTACCAACAACAGAATGGTGTGGGCGTACCAACAACAGAATGGTGTGGGCGTATACCGGTCATTAAAAATATTCATGTGAGTAGACACTAATTGGCCAGCTTATACTCCTCTATGAGCAAATGACAAGCACTGTTTGAGATACAACTTTGAGTTGTGGTTTCTTAAGTGTTTTTTTCTTCTCCAATTTATGTTTTGGCCACAAATAGTAGAGAATGAGTCAACAACATTATTTGGGTATGAGTTAATTAACAGAAAATATACTTTTTAAAGTGAGATTTCCACTGACAGTTATTTTAAGATCTTCATTATTATGCTTCATAATGGTTGTGTCGTTTTTCAAAGCTGCAGTATATACACGTCATAATGCACGTCATAATCATTGCAAGCATCCAAGTTATAGAGTTTCTGTTTCTAGCTATTTCAAATGTAAATACATCTTATATAAAATAGTTATTAAACTAGTTATATATAAATATTTATCAAGATAGACTTCCCCGTTTACCTGTTCAAATTAATTTAATAAGAGTTCCCAAACTCTTATTTTATAGTTTTGTCAGGAATAAACAGCACATTAAAAATGCATCAATAGGCCACAGCAGGCTCACACAATGTTACTCCCTTTTTAATAATGAGACCGCCTCGAGCCGTGGAAGACAATGACACACCGCTAAAAAGATGTTCACAAAATGCACTTCTCCATGTCCTGTTACCAAGGCGTTCTCTTTTCACCTGTCAGGAAGAATTAAGAGGTAAGCCAAGTTATTGGCTAGCATTCAGCACCGACACAAAATATACATTCAACTTTGAAACATACACTGAAGTTAGCCTAGAAGCATCAAGCACAACCAACTGAATCCTAACGTAAAGGGAACTTAGGCCCGTGTCTCAGATTATAATTGTTGCATGATCTAGGATCAGTTTTGCCTTTTAGCTCATGAGTACGATTACATGAACAGGTGTCACCTGATCCTAGATCAGCACTCCTACTCTAAGACACTTTATGAGTACGGGCCCTAGGAGATACAGTTGAAGTTGGAAGTTTACATACACTTAGGTTGAAGTCATTAAAACTCGTTTTTCAACCTCTCCACACATTTCTTGTTAACAAACTATAGTTTTGGCAAGTCGGTTAGGACATCTACTTTGTTCATGACACTTCTGACTTCAACTGTATATTGAAGACAATTCTTATTGCCAAAGTTTTCTAGTTACTGTCCAGTTATCTGCAGGGTTGCTAATTACATGTACATTAATGAACATGAAGCATCATTGAACCTTTTGTTTTCCATTGACATTGTAAGGATTTTTAGAGAAGGGATCTTAACTGCCATCTTAGTTACTGAGTAAATATATGACCCTTTCTTTAGCCTATTATTGCTATTAGACGATTGTTCAGGCTATCATCATTCAAATGTTTTGCTTCCAGCTTGTTTTAACGGTACTTTTACTGAAAACAGACATGTGTGAACTAAAGGGGAACCCCCTGGGCGAAACCCAAGGGAACATATCCAATAGATTTGCCTATCCTCATTAGGAAGGATGTAAATTCACTGGAAACTTGGCTAACTAGACACTGTTTGTTGTGTGTTTGTTACCACTGCAAAAGCAATACATGAAGCCAAGTTTGGGTGGAAGTCAGTGGGAAGATCTGAGATCAAGGGAAATATTGCTACAGGCATGGGTGTAGGGGGAGGGCTATTGCCCCAACAACTGCTTTCAGCGTGTTTGCACACAAGTGATTCACAGAGCTTTAAATGTACGCTGGAATGTAAATACTATCAATAGATCTGGTGAAATGACCTGTGTTTTAAATAGACATTAATTACTAGGAGTATCTCTCCCATAAACATCAACACAATAATACATTGCTTTGGGTTTGGTGTGTTTACCAATATGCAAATGATTCACAGAGATTTAAATATGTGCAGGTATGTAAAAAGTATTAGTGGCCTTAGATCCTACCTTCCTCATAAATCTATTGTGAGTGGAAATACCTGTTTTTTTTTGGTATCTCCTCCTTCCTCCACCAGTGTCTCCCTCCTCCTCCCTCCACCGGTGTCTTCCTTCCTCCTCCTTCCTTCACCGGTGTCTCTCTCCCTCCTCCCTCCACCGGTGTCTTCCTCCTCCTCCCTCCACCGTTGTCTCTCTCCCTCCTCCCTCCACCAGTGTCTCCCTCCTCCTCCCTCCACCCGTGTCTTCCTCCTCCTCCCTCCACCGGTGTCTCCCTCCCTCCTCCTCCCTCCACCCGCGTCTCCCCCCTCCACCGGTGTCTCCCTCCTCCTCCCTCCACCGGTGTCTCCCTCCTCCTTCCTCCACCGGTATCTCCACTCCTTCCTCCACCTGTGTCTCCCTCCTCCTCCCTCCACCGGTGTCTCCCTCCTCCTTCCTCCACCGGTGTCTCCCTCCTCCTCCCTCCACCGGTGTCTCCCTACTCCCCCCTCCACCGGTGTCTCCCTCCTCCCTCCTCCACCGGTGTCTCCCTCCTCCTCCCTCCACCGGTGTCTCCCTCCTCCTTCCTCCACCGGTACCTCCACTCCTTCCTCCACCTGTGTCTCCCTCCTCCTCCCTCCACCGGTGTCTCCCTCCTCCTTCCTCCACCGGTGTCTCCCTCCTCCACCGGTGTCTCCCTCCTCCCTCCTCCACCGGTGTCTCCCTCCTCCTCCCTCCACCGGTGTCTCCCTCCTCCTTCCTCCACCGGTACCTCCACTCCTTCCTCCACCTGTGTCTCCCTCCTCCTCCCTCCACCGGTGTCTCCCTCCTCCTCCTCCCTCCACCGGTGTCTCCCTCCTCCTTCCTCCACCGGTACCTCCACTCCTTCCTCCACCTGTGTCTCCCTCCTCCTCCCTCCACCGGTGTCTCCCTCCTCCTTCCTCCACCGGTGTCTCCCTCCTCCACCGGTGTCTCCCTCCTCCCTCCTCCACCGGTGTCTCCCTCCTCCTCCCTCCACTGGTGTCTCCCTCCTCTTTCCTCCACCGGTACCTCCACTCCTTCCTCCACCTGTGTCTCCCTCCTCCTCCCTCCACCGGTGTCTCCCTACTCCCCCCTCCACCGGTGTCTCCCTCCTCCCTCCTCCACCGGTGTCTCCCTCCTCCTTCCTCCACCGGTGTCTTCCTCCTCCTACCTCCACCGGTGTCTCCCTCCTCCTCCCTCCACCGGTGTCTCCCTACTCCCCCCTCCACCGGTGTCTCCCTCCTCCCTCCTCCACCGGTGTCTCCCTCCTCCTTCCTCCACCGGTGTCTTCCTCCTCCTACCTCCACCGGTGTCTCCCTCCTCCTTCCTCCACCGGTGTCTCCCTCCTCCTTCCTCCACCGGTATCTCCACTCCTTCCTCCACCTGTGTCTCCCTCCTCCTCCCTCCACCGGTGTCTCCCTCCTCCCCCCTCCACCGGTGTCTCCCTCCTCCCTCCTCCACCGGTGTCTCCCTCCTCCTTCCTCCACCGGTGTCTTCCTCCTCCTACCTCCACCGGTATCTCCCTCCTCCTCCCTCCACCGGTGTCTCCCTCCTCCTTCCTCCACCGGTGTCTCCCTCCTCCCTCCTCCACCGGTATCTCCCTCCTCCTCCCTCCACCGGTGTCTCCCTCCTCCCTCCTCCACCGGTGTCTCCCTCCTCCTTCCTCCACCGGTGTCTTCCTCCTCCTACCTCCACCGGTATCTCCCTCCTCCTCCCTCCACCGGTGTCTCCCTCCTCCTTCCTCCACCGGTGTCTCCCTCCTCCTCCCTCCACCGGTGTCTCCCTCCTCCCCCCTCCACCGGTGTCTCCCTCCTCCTCCCTCCACCGGTGTCTCCCTCCTCCTTCCTCCACCGGTGTCTCCCTCCTCCCTCCTCCACCGGTGTCTCCCTCCTCCTTCCTCCACCGGTGTCTTCCTCCTCCTTCCTCCACCGGTGTCTCCCTCCTCCCTCCTCCACCGGTGTCTCCCTCCTCCTTCCTCCACCGGTGTCTTCCTCCTCCTACCTCCACCGGTGTCTCCCTCCTCCTCCCTCCACCGGTGTCTCCCTACTCCCCCCTCCACCGGTGTCTCCCTCCTCCCTCCTCCACCGGTGTCTCCCTCCTCCTTCCTCCACCGGTGTCTTCCTCCTCCTACCTCCACCGGTGTCTCCCTCCTCCTTCCTCCACCGGTGTCTCCCTCCTCCTTCCTCCACCGGTATCTCCACTCCTTCCTCCACCTGTGTCTCCTCCTCCTCCCTCCACCGGTGTCTCCCTCCTCCCCCCTCCACCGGTGTCTCCCTCCTCCCTCCTCCACCGGTGTCTCCCTCCTCCTTCCTCCACCGGTGTCTTCCTCCTCCTACCTCCACCGGTATCTCCCTCCTCCTCCCTCCACCGGTGTCTCCCTCCTCCTTCCTCCACCGGTGTCTCCCTCCTCCCTCCTCCACCGGTATCTCCCTCCTCCTCCCTCCACCGGTGTCTCCCTCCTCCTCCCTCCAGCGGTGTCTCCCTCCTCCCCCCTCCACCGGTGTCTCCCTCCTCCCTCCTCCACCGGTGTCTCCCTCCTCCTTCCTCCACCGGTGTCTTCCTCCTCCTACCTCCACCGGTATCTCCCTCCTCCTCCCTCCACCGGTGTCTCCCTCCTCCTTCCTCCACCGGTGTCTCCCTCCTCCTCCCTCCACCGGTGTCTCCCTCCTCCCCCCTCCACCGGTGTCTCCCTCCTCCTCCCTCCACCGGTGTCTCCCTCCTCCTTCCTCCACCGGTGTCTCCCTCCTACCTCCTCCACCGGTGTCTCCCTCCTCCTTCCTCCACCGGTGTCTCCCTCCTCCCTCCTCCACCGGTATCTCCCTCCTCCTCCCTCCACCGGTGTCTCCCTCCTCCTCCCTCCACCGGTGTCTCCCTCCTCCCCCCTCCACCGGTGTCTCCCTCCTCCCTCCTCCACCGGTGTCTCCCTCCTCCTTCCTCCACCGGTGTCTTCCTCCTCCTACCTCCACCGGTATCTCCCTCCTCCTCCCTCCACCGGTGTCTCCCTCCTCCTTCCTCCACCGGTGTCTCCCTCCTCCCTCCTCCACCGGTGTCTCCCTCCTCCTTCCTCCACCGGTGTCTCCCTCCTCCTCCCTCCACCGGTGTCTCCCTCCTCCTTCCTCCACCGGTGTCTCCCTCCTCCCTCCTCCACCGGTGTCTCCCTCCTCCTTCCTCCACCGGTGTCTTCCTCCTCCTACCTCCACCGGTGTCTCCCTCCTCCTCCCTCCACCGGTATCTCCCTCCTCCTTCCACCACCGGTGTCTCCCTCCTCCTCCCTCCACCGGTGTCTCCCTCCTCCCTCCACCTGTGTCTCCCTCCTCCTCCCTCCACCGGTGTCTCCCTCCTCCTCCCTCCACCGGTGTCTCCCTCCTCCTCCCTCCACCGGTGTCTCCCTACTCCCCCCTCCACCGGTGTCTCCCTACTCCCCCCTCCACCGGTGTCTCCCTACTCCTCCCTCCACCGGTGTCTCCCTCCTCCTCCCTCCACCGGTGTCTCCCTCCTTCCTCCACCTGTGTCTCCCTCCTCCTCCCTCCACCGGTGTCTCCCTCCTCCTTCCTCCACCGGTATCTCCACTCCTCCCTCCACCGTGTCTCCCTACTCCCCCTCCACCGGTGTCTCCCTCCTCCCTCCTCCACCGTGTCTCCCTCCTCCTCCTCCCTCCACCGTGTCTCCCTCCTCCTTCCTCCACCGGTACCTCCACTCCTTCCTCCACCTGTGTCTCCCTCCTCCTCCCTCCACCGTGTCTCCCTCCTCCTTCCTCCACCGGTGTCTCCCTCCTCCACCGGTGTCTCCCTCCTCCCTCCTCCACCGGTGTCTCCCTCCTCCTCCCTCCACCGGTGTCTCCCTCCTCCTTCCTCCACCGGTGTCTCCCTCCTCCTCCCTCCACCGGTGTCTCCCTCCTCCCCCCTCCACCGGTGTCTCCCTCCTCCTCCCTCCACCGGTGTCTCCCTCCTCCTTCCTCCACCGGTGTCTCCCTCCTCCCTCCTCCACCGGTGTCTCCCTCCTCCTTCCTCCACCGGTGTCTTCCTCCTCCTTCCTCCACCGGTGTCTCCCTCCTCCCTCCTCCACCGGTGTCTCCCTCCTCCTTCCTCCACCGGTGTCTTCCTCCTCCTACCTCCACCGGTGTCTCCCTCCTCCTCCCTCCACCGGTGTCTCCCTACTCCCCCCTCCACCGGTGTCTCCCTCCTCCCTCCACCTGTGTCTCCCTCCTCCTCCCTCCACCGGTGTCTCCCTCCTCCCCCCTCCACCGGTGTCTCCCTCCTCCCTCCTCCACCGGTGTCTCCCTCCTCCTTCCTCCACCGTGTCTTCCTCCTCCTACCTCCACCGTATCTCCCTCCTCCTCCCTCCACCGGTGTCTCCCTCCTCCTTCCTCCACCGGTGTCTCCCTCCTCCCTCCTCCACCGGTATCTCCCTCCTCCTCCCTCCACCGGTGTCTCCCTCCTCCTCCCTCCAGCGGTGTCTCCCTCCTCCCCCCTCCACCGGTGTCTCCCTCCTCCCTCCTCCACCGGTGTCTCCCTCCTCCTTCCTCCACCGGTGTCTTCCTCCTCCTACCTCCACCGGTATCTCCCTCCTCCTCCCTCCACCGGTGTCTCCCTCCTCCTTCCTCCACCGGTGTCTCCCTCCTCCTCCCTCCACCGTGTCTCCCTCCTCCCCCCTCCACCGGTGTCTCCCTCCTCCTCCCTCCACCGGTGTCTCCCTCCTCCTTCCTCCACCGGTGTCTCCCTCCTCCCTCCTCCACCGGTGTCTCCCTCCTCCTTCCTCCACCGGTGTCTTCCTCCTCCTTCCTCCACCGGTGTCTCCCTCCTCCCTCCTCCACCGGTGGTCTCCCTCCTCCTTCCTCCACCGGTGTCTTCCTCCTCCTACCTCCACCGGTGTCTCCCTCCTCCTCCCTCCACCGGTGTCTCCCTACTCCCCCCTCCACCGGTGTCTCCCTCCTCCCTCCTCCACCGGTGTCTCCCTCCTCCTTCCTCCACCGGTGTCTTCCTCCTCCTACCTCCACCGGTGTCTCCCTCCTCCTTCCTCCACCGGTGTCTCCCTCCTCCTTCCTCCACCGGTATCTCCACTCCTTCCTCCACCTGTGTCTCCCTCCTCCTCCCTCCACCGGTGTCTCCCTCCTCCCCCCTCCACCGGTGTCTCCCTCCTCCCTCCTCCACCGTGTCTCCCTCCTCCCCCCTCCACCGGTGTCTCCCTCCTCCCTCCTCCACCGGTGTCTCCCTCCTCCCCCCTCCACCGGTGTCTCCCTCCTCCCTCCTCCACCGGTGTCTCCCTCCTCCTTCCTCCACCGGTGTCTCCCTCCTCCTTCCTCCACCGGTGTCTTCCTCCTCCTACCTCCACCGGTATCTCCCTCCTCCTCCCTCCACCGGTGTCTCCCTCCTCCTTCCTCCACCGGTGTCTCCCTCCTCCTCCCTCCACCGGTGTCTCCCTCCTCCCCCTCCACCGGTGTCTCCCTCCTCCTCCCTCCACCGGTGTCTCCCTCCTCCTTCCTCCACCGGTGTCTCCCTCCTCCCTCCTCCACCGGTGTCTCCCTCCTCCTTCCTCCACCGGTGTCTTCCTCCTCCTTCCTCCACCGGTGTCTCCCTCCTCCCTCCTCCACCGGTGTCTCCCTCCTCCTTCCTCCACCGGTGTCTTCCTCCTCCTACCTCCACCGGTGTCTCCCTCCTCCTCCCTCCACCGGTGTCTCCCTACTCCCCCCTCCACCGGTGTCTCCCTCCTCCCTCCTCCACCGGTGTCTCCCTCCTCCTTCCTCCACCGGTGTCTTCCTCCTCCTACCTCCACCGGTGTCTCCCTCCTCCTTCCTCCACCGGTGTCTCCCTCCTCCTTCCTCCACCGGTATCTCCACTCCTTCCTCCACCTGTGTCTCCCTCCTCCTCCCTCCACCGGTGTCTCCCTCCTCCCCCCTCCACCGGTGTCTCCCTCCTCCCTCCTCCACCGGTGTCTCCCTCCTCCTTCCTCCACCGGTGTCTTCCTCCTCCTACCTCCACCGGTATCTCCCTCCTCCTCCCTCCACCGGTGTCCTCCCTCCTCCTTCCTCCACCGGTGTCTCCCTCCTCCCTCCTCCACCGGTATCTCCCCTCCTCCTCCCTCCACCGGTGTCTCCTCCTCCTCCCTCCAGCGGTGTCTCCCTCCTCCCCCCTCCACCGGTGTCTCCCTCCTCCCTCCTCCACCGGTGGTCTCCCTCCTCCTTCCTCCACCGGTGTCTTCCTCCTCCTACCTCCACCGAATCTCCCTCCTCCTCCCTCCACCGGTGTCTCCCTCCTCCTTCCTCCACCGGTGTCTCCCTCCTCCTCCCTCCACCGGTGTCTCCCTCCTCCCCCCTCCACCGGTGTCTCCCTCCTCCTCCCTCCACCGGTGTCTCCCTCCTCCTTCCTCCACCGGTGTCTCCCTCCTACCTCCTCCACCGGTGTCTCCCTCCTCCTCCCTCCACCGGTGTCTCCCTCCTCCTCCCTCCACCGGTGTCTCCCTCCTCCCCCCTCCACCGGTGTCTCCCTCCTCCCTCTTCCACCGGTGTCTCCCTCCTCCTTCCTCCACCGGTGTCTTCCTCCTCCTACCTCCACCGGTATCTCCCTCCTCCTCCCTCCACCGGTGTCTCCCTCCTCCTTCCTCCACCGGTGTCTCCCTCCTCCCTCCTCCACCGGTGTCTCCCTCCTCCTTCCTCCACCGGTGTCTCCCTCCTCCTCCCTCCACCGGTGTCTCCCTCCTCCTTCCTCCACCGGTGTCTTCCTCCTCCTACCTCCACCGGTGTCTCCCTCCTCCTCCCTCCACCGGTATCTCCCTCCTCCTTCCACCACCGGTGTCTCCCTCCTCCTCCCTCCACCGGTGTCTCCCTCCTCCCTCCACCTGTGTCTCCCTCCTCCTCCCTCCACCGGTGTCTCCCTCCTCCTCCCTCCACCGGTGTCTCCCTCCTCCTCCCTCCACCGGTGTCTCCCTACTCCCCCCTCCACCGGTGTCTCCCTACTCCCCCCTCCACCGGTGTCTCCCTACTCCTCCCTCCACCGGTGTCTCCCTCCTCCTCCCTCCACCGGTGTCTCCCTCCTTCCTCCACCTGTGTCTCCCTCCTCCTCCCTCCACCGGTGTCTCCCTCCTCCTTCCTCCACCGGTATCTCCACTCCTCCCTCCACCGGTGTCTCCCTACTCCCCCCTCCACCGGTGTCTCCCTCCTCCCTCCTCCACCGGTGTCTCCCTCCTCCTCCTCCCTCCACCGGTGTCTCCCTCCTCCTTCCTCCACCGGTACCTCCACTCCTTCCTCCACCTGTGTCTCCCTCCTCCTCCCTCCACCGGTGTCTCCCTCCTCCCTCCTCCACCGGTGTCTCCCTCCTCCTCCCTCCACCGGTGTCTCCCTCCTCTTTCCTCCACCGGTACCTCCACTCCTTCCTCCACCTGTGTCTCCCTCCTCCTCCCTCCACCGGTGTCTCCCTACTCCCCCCTCCACCGGTGTCTCCCTCCTCCCTCCTCCACCGGTGTCTCCCTCCTCCTTCCTCCACCGGTGTCTTCCTCCTCCTACCTCCACCGGTGTCTCCCTCCTCCTCCCTCCACCGGTGTCTCCCTACTCCCCCCTCCACCGGTGTCTCCCTCCTCCCTCCTCCACCGGTGTCTCCCTCCTCCTTCCTCCACCGGTGTCTTCCTCCTCCTACCTCCACCGGTGTCTCCCTCCTCCTTCCTCCACCGGTGTCTCCCTCCTCCTTCCTCCACCGGTATCTCCACTCCTTCCTCCACCTGTGTCTCCCTCCTCCTCCCTCCACCGGTGTCTCCCTCCTCCTTCCTCCACCGGTGTCTCCCTCCTCCCTCCTCCACCGGTATCTCCCTCCTCCTCCCTCCACCGGTGTCTCCCTCCTCCTCCCTCCAGCGGTGTCTCCCTCCTCCCCCCTCCACCGGTGTCTCCCTCCTCCCTCCTCCACCGGTGTCTCCCTCTTCCTTCCTCCACCGGTGTCTTCCTCCTCCTACCTCCACCGGTATCTCCCTCCTCCTCCCTCCACCGGTGTCTCCCTCCTCCTTCCTCCACCGGTGTCTCCCTCCTCCTCCCTCCACCGGTGTCTCCCTCCTCCCCCCTCCACCGGTGTCTCCCTCCTCCTCCCTCCACCGGTGTCTCCCTCCTCCTTCCTCCACCGGTGTCTCCCTCCTCCCTCCTCCACCGGTGTCTCCCTCCTCCTTCCTCCACCGGTGTCTTCCTCCTCCTTCCTCCACCGGTGTCTCCCTCCTCCCTCCTCCACCGGTGTCTCCCTCCTCCTTCCTCCACCGGTGTCTTCCTCCTCCTACCTCCACCGGTGTCTCCCTCCTCCTCCCTCCACCGGTGTCTCCCTACTCCCCCCTCCACCGGTGTCTCCCTCCTCCCTCCTCCACCGGTGTCTCCCTCCTCCTTCCTCCACCGGTGTCTTCCTCCTCCTACCTCCACCGGTGTCTCCCTCCTCCTTCCTCCACCGGTGTCTCCCTCCTCCTTCCTCCACCGGTATCTCCACTCCTTCCTCCACCTGTGTCTCCCTCCTCCTCCCTCCACCGGTGTCTCCCTCCTCCCCCCTCCACCGGTGTCTCCCTCCTCCCTCCTCCACCGGTGTCTCCCTCCTCCTTCCTCCACCGGTGTCTTCCTCCTCCTACCTCCACCGGTATCTCCCTCCTCCTCCCTCCACCGGTGTCTCCCTCCTCCTTCCTCCACCGGTGTCTCCCTCCTCCCTCCTCCACCGGTATCTCCCTCCTCCTCCCTCCACCGGTGTCTCCCTCCTCCTCCCTCCAGCGGTGTCTCCCTCCTCCCCCCTCCACCGGTGTCTCCCTCCTCCCTCCTCCACCGGTGTCTCCCTCCTCCTTCCTCCACCGGTGTCTTCCTCCTCCTACCTCCACCGGAATCTCCCTCCTCCTCCCTCCACCGGTGTCTCCCTCCTCCTTCCTCCACCGGTGTCTCCCTCCTCCTCCCTCCACCGGTGTCTCCCTCCTCCCCCCTCCACCGGTGTCTCCCTCCTCCTCCCTCCACCGGTGTCTCCCTCCTCCTTCCTCCACCGGTGTCTCCCTCCTCCCTCCTCCACCGGTGTCTCCCTCCTCCTTCCTCCACCGGTGTCTTCCTCCTCCTTCCTCCACCGGTGTCTCCCTCCTCCCTCCTCCACCGGTATCTCCCTCCTCCTCCCTCCACCGGTGTCTCCCTCCTCCTCCCTCCACCGGTGTCTCCCTCCTCCCCCCTCCACCGGTGTCTCCCTCCTCCCCCCTCCACCGGTGTCTCCCTCCTCCTTCCTCCACCGGTGTCTTCCTCCTCCTACCTCCACCGGTATCTCCCTCCTCCTCCCTCCACCGGTGTCTCCCTCCTCCTTCCTCCACCGGTGTCTCCCTCCTCCCTCCTCCACCGGTGTCTCCCTCCTCCTTCCTCCACCGGTGTCTCCCTCCTCCTCCCTCCACCGGTGTCTCCCTCCTCCTTCCTCCACCGGTGTCTCCCTCCTCCCTCCTCCACCGGTGTCTCCCTCCTCCTTCCTCCACCGGTGTCTTCCTCCTCCTACCTCCACCGGTGTCTCCCTCCTCCTTCCTCCACCGGTGTCTCCCTCCTCCCTCCTCCACCGGTGTCTCCCTCCTCCTTCCTCCACCGGTGTCTCCCTCCTCCTCCCTCCACCGGTGTCTCCCTCCTCCTTCCTCCACCGGTGTCTCCCTCCTCCCTCCTCCACCGGTGTCTCCCTCCTCCTTCCTCCACCGGTGTCTTCCTCCTCCTACCTCCACCGGTGTCTCCCTCCTCCCCCCTCCACCGGTGTCTCCCTCCTCCTCCCTCCACCGGTGTCTCCCTCCTCCCTCCTCCACCGGTGTCTCCCTCCTCCTTCCTCCACCGGTGTCTTCCTCCTCCTTCCTCCACCGGTGTCTCCCTCCTCCCTCCTCCACCGGTGTCTCCCTCCTCCTTCCTCCACCGGTGTCTTCCTCCTCCTACCTCCACCGGTGTCTCCCTCCTCCTCCCTCCACCGGTGTCTCCCTACTCCCCCCTCCACCGGTGTCTCCCTCCTCCCTCCTCCACCGGTGTCTCCCTCCTCCTTCCTCCACCGGTGTCTTCCTCCTCCTACCTCCACCGGTGTCTCCCTCCTCCTTCCTCCACCGGTGTCTCCCTCCTCCTTCCTCCACCGGTATCTCCACTCCTTCCTCCACCTGTGTCTCCCTCCTCCTCCCTCCACCGGTGTCTCCCTCCTCCCCCCTCCACCGGTGTCTCCCTCCTCCCTCCTCCACCGGTGTCTCCCTCCTCCTTCCTCCACCGGTGTCTTCCTCCTCCTACCTCCACCGGTATCTCCCTCCTCCTCCCTCCACCGGTGTCTCCCTCCTCCTTCCTCCACCGGTGTCTCCCTCCTCCCTCCTCCACCGGTATCTCCCTCCTCCTCCCTCCACCGGTGTCTCCCTCCTCCTCCCTCCAGCGGTGTCTCCCTCCTCCCCCCTCCACCGGTGTCTCCCTCCTCCCTCCTCCACCGGTGTCTCCCTCCTCCTTCCTCCACCGGTGTCTTCCTCCTCCTACCTCCACCGGAATCTCCCTCCTCCTCCCTCCACCGGTGTCTTCCTCCTCCTACCTCCACCGGTGTCTCCCTCCTCCTTCCTCCACCGGTGTCTCCCTCCTCCCTCCTCCACCGGTGTCTCCCTCCTCCTTCCTCCACCGGTGTCTCCCTCCTCCTCCCTCCACCGGTGTCTCCCTCCTCCTTCCTCCACCGGTGTCTCCCTCCTCCCTCCTCCACCGGTGTCTCCCTCCTCCTTCCTCCACCGGTGTCTTCCTCCTCCTACCTCCACCGGTGTCTCCCTCCTCCCCCCTCCACCGGTGTCTCCCTCCTCCTCCCTCCACCGGTGTCTCCCTCCTCCTTCCTCCACCGGTGTCTCCCTCCTCCCTCCTCCACCGGTGTCTCCCTCCTCCTTCCTCCACCGGTGTCTTCCTCCTCCTTCCTCCACCGGTGTCTCCCTCCTCCCTCCTCCACCGGTGTCTCCCTCCTCCTTCCTCCACCGGTGTCTTCCTCCTCCTACCTCCACCGGTGTCTCCCTCCTCCTCCCTCCACCGGTGTCTCCCTACTCCCCCCTCCACCGGTGTCTCCCTCCTCCCTCCTCCACCGGTGTCTCCCTCCTCCTTCCTCCACCGGTGTCTTCCTCCTCCTACCTCCACCGGTGTCTCCCTCCTCCTTCCTCCACCGGTGTCTCCCTCCTCCTTCCTCCACCGGTATCTCCACTCCTTCCTCCACCTGTGTCTCCCTCCTCCTCCCTCCACCGGTGTCTCCCTCCTCCCCCCTCCACCGGTGTCTCCCTCCTCCCTCCTCCACCGGTGTCTCCCTCCTCCTTCCTCCACCGGTGTCTTCCTCCTCCTACCTCCACCGGTATCTCCCTCCTCCTCCCTCCACCGGTGTCTCCCTCCTCCTTCCTCCACCGGTGTCTCCCTAGTCCCTCCTCCACCGGTATCTCCCTCCTCCTCCCTCCACCGGTGTCTCCCTCCTCCTCCCTCCAGCGGTGTCTCCCTCCTCCCCCCTCCACCGGTGTCTCCCTCCTCCCTCCTCCACCGGTGTCTCCCTCCTCCTTCCTCCACCGGTGTCTTCCTCCTCCTACCTCCACCGGAATCTCCCTCCTCCTCCCTCCACCGGTGTCTCCCTCCTCCTTCCTCCACCGGTGTCTCCCTCCTCCTCCCTCCACCGGTGTCTCCCTCCTCCCCCCTCCACCGGTGTCTCCCTCCTCCTCCCTCCACCGGTGTCTCCCTCCTCCTTCCTCCACCGGTGTCTCCCTCCTCCCTCCTCCACCGGTGTCTCCCTCCTCCTTCCTCCACCGGTGTCTTCCTCCTCCTTCCTCCACCGGTGTCTCCCTCCTCCCTCCTCCACCGGTATCTCCCTCCTCCTCCCTCCACCGGTGTCTCCCTCCTCCTCCCTCCACCGGTGTCTCCCTCCTCCCCCCTCCACCGGTGTCTCCCTCCTCCCTCCTCCACCGGTGTCTCCCTCCTCCTTCCTCCACCGGTGTCTTCCTCCTCCTACCTCCACCGGTATCTCCCTCCTCCTCCCTCCACCGGTGTCTCCCTCCTCCTTCCTCCACCGGTGTCTCCCTCCTCCCTCCTCCACCGGTGTCTCCCTCCTCCTTCCTCCACCGGTGTCTCCCTCCTCCTCCCTCCACCGGTGTCTCCCTCCTCCTTCCTCCACCGGTGTCTCCCTCCTCCCTCCTCCACCGGTGTCTCCCTCCTCCTTCCTCCACCGGTGTCTTCCTCCTCCTACCTCCACCGGTGTCTCCCTCCTCCTCCCTCCACCGGTATCTCCCTCGTCCTTCCACCACCGGTGTCTCCCTCCTCCTCCCTCCACCGGTGTCTCCCTCCTCCCTCCACCTGTGTCTCCCTCCTCCTCCCTCCACCGGTGTCTCCCTCCTCCTCCCTCCACCGGTGTCTCCCTCCTCCTCCCTCCACCGGTGTCTCCCTACTCCCCCCTCCACCGGTGTCTCCCTACTCCCCCCTCCACCGGTGTCTCCCTACTCCTCCCTCCACCGGTGTCTCCCTCCTCCTCCCTCCACCGGTATCTCCCTCCTCCTTCCTCCACCGGTGTCTCCCTCCTCCTACCTCCACCGGTGTCTCCCTACTCCCCCCTCCACCGGTGTCTCCCTCCTCCTCCCTCCACCGGTGTCTCCCTCCTCCTCCCTCCACCGGTATCTCCCTCCTACTTCCTCCACCGGTGTATCCACTCCTCCTTCCTCCACCGGTGTCTCCGTCCTCCTTCCTCCACCGGTATCTCCACTCCTCCCCCCTCCACCGGTGTCTCCCTCCTCCTCCCTCCACCGGTGTCTCCCTCCTCCTTCCTCCACCGGTATCTCCACTCCTCCTCCCTCCACCGGTGTCTCCCTCCTCCTCCCTCCACCGGTATCTCCCTCCTCCTTCCTCCACCGGTGTCTCCCTCCTCCTCCCTCCACCGGTATCTCCCTCCTCCTCCCTCCACCGGTATCTCCACTCCTCCCCCCTCCACTGGTGTCTCCCTCCTCCTCCCTCCACCGGTATCTCCCTCCTCCTTCCTCCACCGGTATCTCCACTCCTCCCCCATCCACCGGTGTCTCCCTCCTCCTCCCTCCACCGGTATCTCCACTCCTCCCCCCTCCACCGGTGTCTCCCTCCTCCTCCCTCCACCGGTATCTCCCTCCTCCTCCCTCCACCGGTATCTCCCTCCTCCTCCCTCCACCGGTATCTCCCTCCTCCTCCCTCCACCGGTGTCTCCCTCCTCCTCCCTCCACCGGTATGTCCACTCCTCCTCCCTCCACCGGTATCTCCACTCCTCCCCCCTCCACCGGTGTCTCCCTCCTCCTCCCTCCACCGGTATCTCCCTCCTCCTTCCTCCACCGGTATCTCCACTCCTCCCCCCTCCACCGGTGTCTCCCTCCTCCTCCCTCCACCGGTATCTCCACTCCTCCCCCCTCCACCGGTGTCTCCCTCCTCCTCCCTCCACCGGTATCTCCCTCCTCCTTCCTCCACCGGTGTCTCCCTCCTCCTCCCTCCACCGGTATCTCCCTCCTCCTTCCTCCACCGGTGTCTCCCTCCTCCTCCCTCCACCGGTATCTCCACTCCTTCCTCCACCGGTGTCTCCCTCCTCCTTCCTCCACCGGTATCTCCCTCCTCCTCCCTCCACCGGTGTCTCCCTCCTCCTCCCTCCACCGGTGTCTCCCTACTCCCCCCTTCACCGGTGTCTCCCTACTCCCCCCTCCACCGGTGTCTCCCTACTCCTCCCTCCACCGGTGTCTCCCTCCTCCTACCTCCACCGGTGTCTCCCTACTCCCCCCTCCACCGGTGTCTCCCTCCTCCTCCCTCCACCGGTGTCTCCCTCCTCCTCCCTCCACCGGTATCTCCCTCCTACTTCCTCCACCGGTGTCTCCACTCCTCCTTCCTCCACCGGTGTCTCCGTCCTCCTTCCTCCACCGGTATCTCCACTCCTCCCCCCTCCACCGGTGTCTCCCTCCTCCTCCCTCCACCGGTATCTCCCTCCTCCTTCCTCCACCGGTATCTCCACTCCTCCCCCCTCCACCGGTGTCTCCCTCCTCCTCCCTCCACCGGTATCTCCACTCCTCCCCCCTCCACCGGTGTCTCCCTCCTCCTCCCTCCACCGGTATCTCCCTCCACCGGTATCTCCACTCCTCCTTCCTCCACCGGTGTCTCCCTCCTCCTCCCTCCACCGGTATCTCCACTCCTCCTCCCTCCACTGGTGTCTCCCTCCTCCTCCCTCCACCGGTGTCTCCCTCCTCCTTCCTCCACCGGTATCTCCCTCCTCCTTCCTCCACCGGTGTCTCCCTCCTCCTACCTCCACCGGTATCTCCACTCCTCCTACCTCCACCGGTATCTCCCTCCTCCTTCCTCCACCTGTGTCTCCCTCCTCCTCCCTCCACCGGTATCTCCCTCCTCCTTCCTCCACCGGTGTCTCCCTCCTCCTTCCTCCACCGGTGTCTTCCTCCTCCCTCCTCCACCGGTGTCTCCCTCCTCCTTCCTCCACCGGTATCTCCACTCCTTCCTCCCTCCACTGGTGTCTCCCTCCTCCTCCCTCCACCGGTGTCTCCCTCCTCCTTCCTCCACCGGTATCTCCACTCCTTCCTCCACCTGTGTCTCCCTCCTCCTTCCTCCACCGGTGTCTCCCTCCTCCTTCCTCCACCGGTGTCTCCCTCCTCCTCCCTCCACCGGTATCTCCCTCCTCCTTCCTCCACCGGTGTCTTCCTCCTCCCTCCTCCACCTGTGTCTCCCTCCTCCTCCCTCCACCGATGTCTCCCTCCTCCTTCCTCCACCGGTGTCTCCCTCCTCCTCCCTCCACCGGTGTCTCCCTCCTCCTCCCTCCACCGGTGTCTCCCTCCTCCACCGGTGTCTCCCTCCTCCTCCCTCCACCGGTGTCTCCCTACTCCCTCCTCCACCGGTGTCTCCCTCCTCCTCCCTCCACCGGTATCTCCACTCCTTCCTCCACCGGTGTCTCCCTACTCCCCCCTCCACCGGTGTCTCCCTCCTCCACCGGTGTCTCCCTCCTCCTTCCTCCACCGGTGTCTCCCTCCTCCTCCCTCCACCGGTGTCTCCCTCCTCCTTCCTCCACCGGTATCTCCCTCCTCCTCCCTCCACCGGTATCTCCCTCCTCCTTCCACCACCGGTGTCTCCCTCCTCCTCCCTCCACCGGTGTCTCCCTCCTCCTCCCTCCACCGGTGTCTCCCTCCTCCTCCCTCCACCGGTGTCTCCACTCCTTCCTCCACCGGTGTCTCCCTACTCCCCCCTCCACCGGTGTCTCCCTCCTCCACCGGTGTCTCCCTCCTCCTTCCTCCACCGGTGTCTCCCTCCTCCTCCCTCCACCGGTGTCTCCCTCCTCCTTCCTCCACCGGTATCTCCCTCCTCCTCCCTCCACCGGTATCTCCCTCCTCCTTCCACCACCGGTGTCTCCCTCCTCCTCCCTCCACCGGTGTCTTCCTCCTCCTTCCTCCACCGGTGTCTCCCTCCTCCCTCCTCCACCGGTATCTCCCTCCTCCTCCCTCCACCGGTGTCTCCCTCCTCCTCCCTCCACCGGTGTCTCCCTCCTCCCCCCTCCACCGGTGTCTCCCTCCTCCCTCCTCCACCGGTGTCTCCCTCCTCCTTCCTCCACCGGTGTCTCCCTCCTCCTTCCTCCACCGGTGTCTTCCTCCTCCTTCCTCCACCGGTGTCTCCCTCCTCCCTCCTCCACCGGTATCTCCCTCCTCCTCCCTCCACCGGTGTCTCCCTCCTCCTTCCTCCACCGGTGTCTCCCTCCTCCTCCCTCCACCGGTATCTCCCTCCTCCTTCCTCCACCGGTGTCTCCCTCCTCCTTCCTCCACCGGTGTCTTCCTCCTCCCTCCTCCACCGGTGTCTCCCTCCTCCTTCCTCCACCGGTATCTCCACTCCTTCCTCCCTCCACTGGTGTCTCCCTCCTCCTCCCTCCACCGGTGTCTCCCTCCTCCTTCCTCCACCGGTATCTCCACTCCTTCCTCCACCTGTGTCTCCCTCCTCCTTCCTCCACCGGTGTCTCCCTCCTCCTTCCTCCACCGGTGTCTCCCTCCTCCTCCCTCCACCGGTATCTCCCTCCTCCTTCCTCCACCGGTGTCTTCCTCCTCCCTCCTCCACCTGTGTCTCCCTCCTCCTCCCTCCACCGATGTCTCCCTCCTCCTTCCTCCACCGGTGTCTCCCTCCTCCTCCCTCCACCGGTGTCTCCCTCCTCCTCCCTCCACCGGTGTCTCCCTCCTCCACCGGTGTCTCCCTCCTCCTCCCTCCACCGGTGTCTCCCTACTCCCTCCTCCACCGGTGTCTCCCTCCTCCTCCCTCCACCGGTATCTCCACTCCTTCCTCCACCGGTGTCTCCCTACTCCCCCCTCCACCGGTGTCTCCCTCCTCCACCGGTGTCTCCCTCCTCCTTCCTCCACCGGTGTCTCCCTCCTCCTCCCTCCACCGGTGTCTCCCTCCTCCTTCCTCCACCGGTATCTCCCTCCTCCTCCCTCCACCGGTATCTCCCTCCTCCTTCCACCACCGGTGTCTCCCTCCTCCTCCCTCCACCGGTGTCTCCCTCCTCCTCCCTCCACCGGTGTCTCCCTCCTCCTCCCTCCACCGGTGTCTCCACTCCTTCCTCCACCGGTGTCTCCCTACTCCCCCCTCCACCGGTGTCTCCCTCCTCCACCGGTGTCTCCCTCCTCCTTCCTCCACCGGTGTCTCCCTCCTCCTCCCTCCACCGGTGTCTCCCTCCTCCTTCCTCCACCGGTATCTCCCTCCTCCTCCCTCCACCGGTATCTCCCTCCTCCTTCCACCACCGGTGTCTCCCTCCTCCTCCCTCCACCGGTGTCTTCCTCCTCCTTCCTCCACCGGTGTCTCCCTCCTCCCTCCTCCACCGGTATCTCCCTCCTCCTCCCTCCACCGGTGTCTCCCTCCTCCTCCCTCCACCGGTGTCTCCCTCCTCCCCCCTCCACCGGTGTCTCCCTCCTCCCTCCTCCACCGGTGTCTCCCTCCTCCTTCCTCCACCGGTGTCTCCCTCCTCCTTCCTCCACCGGTGTCTTCCTCCTCCTTCCTCCACCGGTGTCTCCCTCCTCCCTCCTCCACCGGTATCTCCCTCCTCCTCCCTCCACCGGTGTCTCCCTCCTCCTCCCTCCACCGGTGTCTCCCTCCTCCCCCCTCCACCGGTGTCTCCCTCCTCCCTCCTCCACCGGTGTCTCCCTCCTCCTTCCTCCACCGGTGTCTTCCTCCTCCTACCTCCACCGGTATCTCCCTCCTCCTCCCTCCACCGGTGTCTCCCTCCTCCCTCCTCCACCGGTGTCTCCCTCCTCCCTTCTCCACCGGTGTCTCCCTCCTCCTTCCTCCACCGGTGTCTCCCTCCTCCTCCCTCCACCGGTGTCTCCCTCCTCCTTCCTCCACCGGTGTCTCCCTCCTCCCTCCTCCACCGGTGTCTCCCTCCTCCTTCCTCCACCGGTGTCTTCCTCCTCCTACCTCCACCGGTGTCTCCCTCCTCCTCCCTCCACCGGTATCTCCCTCCTCCTTCCACCACCGGTGTCTCCCTCCTCCTCCCTCCACCGGTGTCTCCCTCCTCCTCCCTCCACCTGTGTCTCCCTCCTCCTCCCTCCACCGGTGTCTCCCTCCTCCTTCCTCCACCGGTATCTCCACTCCTCCCCCCTCCACCGGTGTCTCCCTCCTCCTCCCTCCACCGGTATCTCCACTCCTCCCCCCTCCACCGGTGTCTCCCTCCTCCTCCCTCCACCGGTATCTCCCTCCTCCTTCCTCCACCGGTGTCTCCCTCCTCCTCCCTCCACCGGTATCTCCCTCCTCCTTCCTCCACCGGTGTCTCCCTCCTCCTCCCTCCACCGGTATCTCCACTCCTTCCTCCACCGGTGTCTCCCTCCTCCTTCCTCCACCGGTATCTCCCTCCTCCTTCCTCCACCGGTGTCTCCCTCCTCCTCCCTCCACCGGTATCTCCCTCCTCCTTCCTCCACCGGTGTCTCCCTCCTCCTCCCTCCACCGGTATCTCCCTCCTCCTTCCTCCACCGGTATCTCCACTCCTCCCCCCTCCACCGGTGTCTCCCTCCTCCTCCCTCCACCGGTATCTCCCTCCTCCTTCCTCCACCGGTATCTCCACTCCTCCCCCCTCCACCGGTGTCTCCCTCCTCCTCCCTCCACCGGTATCTCCACTCCTCCCCCCTCCACCGGTGTCTCCCTCCTCCTCCCTCCACCGGTATCTCCCTCCTCCTTCCACCACCGGTGTCTCCCTCCTCCTCCCTCCACCGGTGTCTCCCTCCTCCTCCCTCCACCTGTGTCTCCCTCCTCCTCCCTCCACCGGTGTCTCCCTCCTCCTCCCTCCACCGGTGTCTCCCTCCTCCTCCCTCCACCGGTGTCTCCCTACTCCCCCCTCCACCGGTGTCTCCCTACTCCCCCCTCCACCGGTGTCTCCCTACTCCTCCCCCTCCACCGGTGTCTCCCTCCTCCTCCCTCCACCGGTATCTCCACTCCTCCTCCCTCCACCGGTATCTCCACTCCTCCCCCCTCCACCGGTGTCTCCACTCCTCCTCCCTCCACCGGTATCTCCACTCCTCCCCCCTCCACCGGTGTCTCCCTCCTCCTCCCTCCACCGGTATCTCCCTCCTCCTCCCTCCACCGGTGTCTCCCTCCTCCTCCCTCCACCGGTATCTCCACTCCTCCCCCCTCCACCGGTGTCTCCCTCCTCCTCCCTCCACCGGTATCTCCACTCCTCCTCCCTCCACCGGTATCTCCACTCCTCCCCCCTCCACCGGTGTCTCCCTCCTCCTCCCTCCACCGGTATCTCCCTCCTCCTTCCTCCACCGGTATCTCCACTCCTCCCCCCTCCACCGGTGTCTCCCTCCTCCTCCCTCCACCGGTATCTCCACTCCTCCCCCCTCCACCGGTGTCTCCCTCCTCCTCCCTCCACCGGTATCTCCCTCCTCCTTCCTCCACCGGTGTCTCCCTCCTCCTCCCTCCACCGGTATCTCCCTCCTCCTTCCTCCACCGGTGTCTCCCTCCTCCTCCCTCCACCGGTATCTCCACTCCTTCCTCCACCGGTGTCTCCCTCCTCCTTCCTCCACCGGTATCTCCCTCCTCCTTCCTCCACCGGTGTCTCCCTCCTCCTCCCTCCACCGGTATCTCCCTCCTCCTTCCTCCACCGGTGTCTCCCTCCTCCTCCCTCCACCGGTATCTCCCTCCTCCTCCCTCCACCGGTATCTCCACTCCTCCCCCCTCCACCGGTGTCTCCCTCCTCCTCCATCCACCGGTATCTCCCTCCTCCTTCCTCCACCGGTATCTCCACTCCTCCCCCCTCCACCGGTGTCTCCCTCCTCCTCCCTCCACCGGTATCTCCACTCCTCCCCCCTCCACCGGTGTCTCCCTCCTCCTCCCTCCACCGGTATCTCCCTCCTCCTTCCACCACCGGTGTCTCCCTCCTCCTCCCTCCACCGGTATCTCCACTCCTCCCTCCTCCACCGGTGTCTCCCTCCTCCTCCCTCCACCGGTATCTCCACTCCTCCTTCCTCCACCAGTGTCTCCCTCCTCCTCCCTCCACCGGTATCTCCACTCCTCCTCCCTCCACCGGTGTCTCCCTCCTCCTCCCTCCACCGGTGTCTCCCTCCTCCTTCCTCCACCGGTATCTCCCTCCTCCTTCCTCCACCGGTGTCTCCCTCCTCCTACCTCCACCGGTATCTCCACTCCTCCTACCTCCACCGGTATCTCCCTCCTCCTTCCTCCACCGGTGTCTCCCTCCTCCTTCCTCCAC